>NW_024061310.1:124942-152391 GCF_016432855.1 Salvelinus namaycush | reverse complement strand
ATACTCCGATTATAACCGACAGGGTGGGGTGGCTTGGTCCCTCCCCACCCTGTCTGTTATAATATGGAGTATTGGCTTGGTCCCATCCTCACCCTGTCTGTTATAATATGGAGTATTGGCTTGGTCTCTCCCGTCTACCCCACTCCTGTCTGTTATAATATGGAGTATTGGCTTGGTCCACTCCCACCCTGTCTGTTTATAATATGGAGTATTGGCTTGGTCCTCCCCAACCTGTTCTGTATAATAATGAGTATTGGCTTGGTCCCTCCTCACCCTGTCTGTTATAATATTGGAGTATTGGCTTGGTCCCTCCTCACCCTGTCTGTTATAATATGGTAGTTGGCTTCGGTCCCTCCTCACCCTGTCTGTTATAATATGGAGTATTGGCTTGGTCCCTCCTCACCCTGTCTGTTATAATATGGAGTATGGCTTGGTCCCTCCTCACCCTGTCTGTTATAATATGGAGTATTGGCTTGGTCCCTCCTCACCCTGTCTGTTATAATATGGAGAGTTGGCTTGGTCCCTCCCCACCCTGTCTTGTATAATATGGAGTATTGGCTTGGTCCCCTCCTCACCCTGTCGGTTATAATATGGAGTATTGGCTTGGTCCCTCCTCACCCTGTCTGTTTATAATATGGAGTATGTGGCTTGGTCCCTCCTCACCTGTCTGTTTATAATATGGAGGTATTGGCTTGGTCCCTCCCTCACCCTGTCTGTTATAATTGGAGTATTGGCTTGGTCCCTCCCCACCCTGTCTGTTATAATATGGAGTATTGGCTTGGTCCCTCCTCACCCTGTCTGTTATAATATGGAGTATTGGCTTGGTCCCTCCTCACCCTGTCTGTTTATAATATGGAGTATTGGCTTGGTCCCTCCTCACCACTGGCTGTTATAATATGGAGTATTGCTTGGTCCTCCTCACCCTGTCCTGTTATAATATGGAGTATTGGCTTGGTCCATCCCACCCTGTCTGTTATAATATGGAGTATTGGCTTGGTCGCTCCCTAACCCTTGTCTGTTATACATATGGAGTATTGGCTTTGGTCCCTCCTCACCCTGTCTGTTATAATATGGAGTATTGGCTTGGTCCCTCCCCCTGTCTGTTATAATATGGGGTATTGGCTTGGTCCCTCCTCACCCTGTCTGTTATAATATGGAGTATTGGCTGGTCCCTCCTCACCCTGTCTGTTATAATATGGATGTATGTGGCTTGGTCCCTCCTCACCGCTGTCCTGTTATAATATGGAGTATTGGCTTGGTCCTCCTCACCCTGTCTGTTTATAATATGGAGTATTGGCTTGGTCCCTCCCACCCTGTCTGTTATAATATGGAGTATTGGCTTGTCCTGTCCTGTTATAAATATGGAGTGGTTGGGCTTGGTCCCTCCTCACCCTGTCTGTTATAATATGGAGTATTGGCTTTGTCCCTCCTCACCCTGTCCTGTTATAATATGGAGTATTGGCTTGGTCCCTCCCCAACCTGTCTGTTATAATATGGTGGTATTGGCTTGGTCCCTCCTCACCCTGTCTGTTATAATATGGAGTATTGGCTTGGTCCCTGTCTGTTATAATATGGAGTATTGGCTTGGTCCCTCCCCACCCTGTCTGTTATAATATGGAGTATTGGCTTGGGGTCCCCCTGTCTGTTATAATATGGAGTATTGGCTTGGTCCCTCCCCACCCTGTCTGTTATAATATGGAGTATTGGCTTGGTCCCTCCCCACCCTGTCTGTTATAATATGGAGTATTGGCTTGGTCCCTCCTCACCCTGTCTGTTATAATATGGAGTATTGGCTTGGTCCCTCCTCACCCTGTCTGTTATAATATGGAGTATTGGCTTGGTCCCTCCTCACCCTGTCTGTTATAATATGGTGTATTGGCTTGGTCCCTCCTCACCCTGTCTGTTATAATATGGAGTATTGGCTTGGTCCCTCCTCACCCTGTCTGTTATAATATGGAGTATTGGCTTGGTCCCTCACCCTGTCTGTTATAATATGGAGTATTGGCTTGGTCCCTGTCTGTTATAATATGGAGTGTTGGCTTGGTCCCTCCTCACCCTGTCTGTTATAATATGGAGTATTGGCTTGGTCCCTCCTCACCCTGTCTGTTATAATATGGAGTATTGGCTTGGTCCCTCCCCACCCTGTCTGTTATAATATGGAGTATTGGCTTGGTCCCTGTCTGTTATAATATGGAGTATTGGCTTGGTCCCTCCCCACCCTGTCTGTTATAATATGGAGTATTGGCTTGGTCCCTCCCCACCCTGTCTGTTATAATATGGTGTATTGGCTTGGTCCCTCCCCACCCTGTCTGTTATAATATGGAGTATTGGCTTGGTCCCTCCTCACCCTGTCTGTTATAATATGGAGTATTGGCTTGGTCCCTCACCCTGTCTGTTATAATATGGAGTATTGGCTTGGTCCCTCCTCACCCTGTCTGTTATAATATGGAGTATTGGCTTGGTCCCTCCTCACCCTGTCTGTTATAATATGGAGTATTGGCTTGGTCCCTCCTCACCCTGTCTGTTATAATATGGAGTATTGGCTTGGTCCCTCACCCTGTCTGTTATAATATGGAGTATTGGCTTGGTCCCTCCCCACCCTGTCTGTTATAATATGGAGTATTGGCTTGGTCCCTCCTCACCCTGTCTGTTATAATATGGAGTATTGGCTTGGTCCCTCCCCACCCTGTCTGTTATAATATGGAGTATTGGCTTGGTCCCTCCTCACCCTGTCTGTTATAATATGGAGTATTGGCTTGGTCCCTCACCCTGTCTGTTATAATTTGGAGTATTGGCTTGGTCCCTCCTCACCCTGTCTGTTATAATATGGTGTATTGGCTTGGTCCCTCCTCACCCTGTCTGTTATAATATGGAGTATTGGCTTGGTCCCTCCCCACCCTGTCTGTTATAATATGGAGTATTGGCTTGGTCCCTCCTCACCCTGTCTGTTATAATATGGAGTATTGGCTTGGTCCCTCCTCACCCTGTCTGTTATAATATGGAGTATTGGCTTGGTCCCTCCTCACCCTGTCTGTTATAATATGGAGTATTGGCTTGGTCCCTCACCCTGTCTGTTATAATATGGAGTATTGGCTTGGTCCCTGTCTGTTATAATATGGAGTATTATTATTATTACCGCTATATACAGTACATTATCCTGCACTATACTGCTATATACAGTACATTATCCTGCACTATACTGCTATATACAGTACATTATCCTGCTCCATACTGCTATATACAGTACATTATCCTGCACTATACTGTTATATACAGTACATTATCCTGCACTATACTGCTATATACAGTACATTA
The DNA here is from genome assembly GCF_016432855.1 of Salvelinus namaycush. Classification (NCBI taxonomy): domain Eukaryota; kingdom Metazoa; phylum Chordata; class Actinopteri; order Salmoniformes; family Salmonidae; genus Salvelinus; species Salvelinus namaycush. The sequence continues at coordinate 149,076 of NW_024061310.1, read as the reverse complement.
TCCTGCTCCATACTGCTATATACAGTACATTATCCTGCACTATACTGCTATATACAGTACATTATCCTGCTCCATACTGCTATATACAGTACATTATCCTGCTCTATACTGTTATATACAGTACATTCTGCTATATACAGTACATTATCCTGCTCCATACTGCTATATACAGTACATTATCCTGCTCCATACTGCTATATACAGTACATTATCCTGCACTATACTGCTATATACAGTACATTATCCTGCTCCATACTGCTATATACAGTACATTATCCTGCTCCATACTGCTATATACAGTACATTATCCTGCTCCATACCGCTATATACAGTACATTATCCTGCTCCATACTGCTATATACAGTACATTATCCTGCTCCATACTGCTATATACAGTACATTATCCTGCTCCATACTGCTATATACAGTACATTATCCTGCTCCATACTGCTATATACAGTACATTATCCTGCTCCATACTGCTATATACAGTACATTATCCTGCTCCATACTGCTATATACAGTACATTATCCTGCTCCATACTGCTATATACAGTACATTATCCTGCTCCATACTGCTATATACAGTACATTATCCTGCTCCATACTGCTATATACAGTACATTATCCTGCTCCATACTGCTATATACAGTACATTATCCTGCTCCATACTGCTATATACAGTACATTATCCTGCTCCATACTGCTATATACAGTACATTATCCTGCTCCATACCGCTATATACAGTACATTATCCTGCTCCATACCGCTATATACAGTACATTATCCTGCTCCATACTGCTATATACAGTACATTATCCTGCTCCATACTGCTATATACAGTACATTATCCTGCTCCATACTGCTATATACAGTACATTATCCTGCTCCATACTGCTATATACAGTACATTATCCTGCTCCATACTGCTATATACAGTACATTATCCTGCTCCATACTGCTATATACAGTACATTATCCTGCTCCATACTGCTATATACAGTACATTATCCTGCTCCATACTGCTATATACAGTACATTATCCTGCTCCATACTGCTATATACAGTACATTATCCTGCTCCATACTGCTATATACAGTACATTATCCTGCTCCATACTGCTATATACAGTACATTATCCTGCTCCATACTGCTATATACAGTACATTATCCTGCTCCATACTGCTATATACAGTACATTATCCTGCTCCATACTGCTATATACAGTACATTATCCTGCTCCATACCGCTATATACAGTACATTATCCTGCTCCATACCGCTATATACAGTACATTATCCTGCTCCATACTGCTATATACAGTACATTATCCTGCTCCATACTGCTATATACAGTACATTATCCTGCTCCATACTGCTATATACAGTACATTATCCTGCTCCATACTGCTATATACAGTACATTATCCTGCTCCATACTGCTATATACAGTACATTATCCTGCTCCATACTGCTATATACAGTACATTATCCTGCTATATACAGTACATTATCCTGCTATATAGAGTATATTATCCTGCTCCATACTGCTATATACAGTACATTATCCTGCTCCATACTGTTATATACAGTACATTATCCTGCTATATAGAGTATATTATCCTGCTCCATACTGCTATATACAGTACATTATCCTGCTCCATACTGCTATATACAGTACATTATCCTGCTATATACAGTACATTATCCTGCTATATACAGTACATTATCCTGCACTATACTGCTATATACAGTACATTATCCTGCTATATAGAGTATATTATCCTGCTATATACAGTACATTATCCTGCTCCATACTGCTATATACAGTACATTATCCTGCTATATAGAGTATATTATCCTGCTCCATACTGCTATATACAGTACATTATCCTGCTATATACAGTACATTATCCTGCTCCATACTGCTATATACAGTACATTATCCTGCTATATAGAGTATATTATCCTGCTCCATACTGCTATATACAGTACATTATCCTGCTCCATACTGCTATATACAGTACATTATCCTGCTCCATACTGCTATATACAGTACATTATCCTGCTATATAGAGTATATTATCCTGCTCCATACTGCTATATACAGTACATTATCCTGCTCCATACTGCTATATACAGTACATTATCCTGCTATATAGAGTATATTATCATGCACTATACTGTTATATACAGTACATTATCCTGCTCCATACTGCTATATACAGTACATTATCCTGCTCCATACTGCTATATACAGTACATTATCCTGCTCCATACTGCTATATACAGTACATTATCCTGCTATATAGAGTATATTATCCTGCTCCATACTGCTATATACAGTACATTATCCTGCTATATACAGTACATTATCCTGCTCCATACTGTTATATACAGTACATTATCCTGCTATATACAGTACATTATCCTGCTATATACAGTACATTATCCTGCTATATACAGTACATTATCCTGCTATATAGAGTACATTATCCTGCTATATAGAGTATATTATCCTGAGGTAATTAAGAAGTGATTGTTGATGCACTACAATGGTTTTGTTGTCTGATAACGTTTATTTACTACATTCTCTGAACTTTAAAAAACATGAGGAATACAACATGTATTGGAATAACAATAGAGCAATAACATAAAATGACAACTTGAGAATAAATGAACACAGTGAGAGATTTAACAAACGGGCCCAACAGAAAAGACTGTACTGAGGTTGAAGGCTTCTTTATACTGCCAGTCACCACAATGTATATTTCCTTCAACAATGACCACAGTAACACATATTTTAGAAAAATATAACATTTCAAATAAATATCATAAATATAAAGCACTTTAAGGGGAAAGAATTAACATGTGTTTCAGAAAAACTCTCTGGAAATATCTTGTTAAAAAATCTTGTTAAAATATCTTGTTTAAAAAATCTCTTATTTCTTGTTTCCTGCAGTCATCAGGTCTTCCAGACAGGTAGCGCTGTCAAACCTGAAACCTTCTATGATCAGAGTGTCTCCATCCTCCTCGATGCTGGCATCCCACATCCTAATCATCTGGTCCCGCTGTCACAACATCGATACACACGTAACATGTAGCAAAATACAACATGGCGGCGTCATTTATCTCATTGAAAATAGTCAATCATTGATGTATGTAATGTGTCTGCAGAAACATCCTAATAGCAGTGGATACTGGATACCCAGGAGATGAGTCAAATACAGAAGTTACTAGAACCTAAATGTCTCTACCTTGCCCTGGTTGTCCTGCTGGTTGGAGCATTGTCTGAGCATCCTCTCAATAGCATGCATTAACCTCTGAGCCTGAAACAACACTGACACACAGTCACACGGGGGTCACATCATGCATTAACCTCTGAGCCTGAAACAACACTGACACACAGTCACACGGGGGTAACATCATGCATTAACCTCTGAGCCTGAAACAACACTGACACACAGTAACAAGGGGGTCACATCATGCATTAACCTCTGAGCCTGACTCAACACTGACACACAGTCACACGGGGGTCACATCATGCATTAACCTCTGAGCCTGACTCAACACTGACACACAGTCACAAGGGGGTCACATCATGCATTAACCTCTGAGCCTGACTCAACACTGACACACAGTCACACGGGGGTCACATCATGCATTAACCTCTGAGCCTGAAACAACACTGACACACAGTCACACGGGGGTCACATCATGCATTAACCTCTGAGCCTGAAACAACACTGACACACAGTCACAAGGGGGTCACATCATGCATTAACCTCTGAGCCTGACTCAACACTGACACACAGTCACAAGGGGGTCACATCATGCATTAACCTCTGAGCCTGACTCAACACTGACACACAGTCACAAGGGGGTCACATCATGCATTAACCTCTGAGCCTGACTCAACACTGACACACAGTCACAAGGGGGTCACATCATGCATTAACCTCTGAGCCTGAAACAACACTGACACACAGTCACACGGGGGTCACGTCATGCAACACAGAATCAACACAGTATCACCACAGAACTATTCGGACAACAGCATAGCACCATCTCCATATATCTGAATTTATTTTTCTGCCTATTTCAAATATGAAACTTATTTCAAATATGAAACTGACTTCAAATATGAAACATTAGAACCCAATTCTGGGACAATTCTGAATGCCATTAAAAAACAAATGCACCATGTTCAAAAAGACAGTGGTCAGGTGACAGTATCTCAGAGACTCTATTAATGCAGTTATTCAGATGTAAGTCTACTCACATTCCTGAGGCTGGAAGTGGCTGATCTGCAGTCTCTCCTCACATCCCATCTCCCTGACCTTAGCCACCTCCTCCATCGCCACCTCATACGACTTCCTCATAGCACCTCGCATGTTCCTGTATTTGGGCTACGCCGAAAAAACACTTTTATTTTGTTTCTCAGACACAGATTTAAGCCTAGTTTTGGAATTTAAAAAACAACATTTTCATTAGAGATTCTCCATTGAGAGGTTTTATTCTAGTTTAGGACCAGGCTAAATCTGTGTCTGGAAAAACCAGCTCAAAACGTTTCAGATGTTTTAAATTCCCTCCAAGATAATATGTCTCGTCATATCACTGAATCTTTCATCTCTATTGGCCTTCACTAACTAACATTAAACTGGCACACAAAGAAAAAAGATACATACTTTAGTGGAGGAGGTGTGGTAGAGTTCGACATGCTTGGCAGCAGCCCAGTATCTGGTGTGAGGTTTCCCCAGGAACTCAACATGGTAGTGCTCCACATAACCCTCGCTGTCCAGCCTCACATACTCCTCCACGTTGGGGTCTGGACTTAGAATGGCTGGCCACCTGGAGAGAGCAACAATGATTAGTTAACGCTTTATCTGACACGGGTATGGATGAATTCAATAGAACTAACTGTAGTAGTTAAGGGACGGTTTTCATGGAACTAGATTAAACCTATTTCTGGATTAAAAAGCCCTTCAGGCCTAGGGTTAGTGCCTGTTTTCATGGAACTAGATTAAACCTACTTCTGGATTAAAAAGCCCTTCAGGCCTAGGGTTAGTGCCTGTTTTCATGGAACTAGATTAAACCTATTTCTGGACTAAAAAGCCCTTCAGGCCTAGGGTTAGTGCCTGTTTTCATGGAACTATATTAAACCTACTTCTGGACTAAAAAACCCTTCAGGCCTAGCCTTGATCTGAGTCCTGGAAACGGGCACATAAGCACCAACAGCCACCCATCCCGTACCATGGCCAGTTGCATCCTTTCACCAGCACCAGGCTCCCGACAGGAAGCAAGAAGTACACCACCTTCAGGCCATGTTCCTTGAACTGGGAGTTGTTGGGGAAAGGGCCCTGAGGGATGTTGCAGTGGCTGAATAGAGGGTCTGGGTTCATATGACAGCGCCAGGACTTGTCATGGTCCAGCTCAGCCACCGCTTCATCACCCTTTGGTACCAGTCTCCACTTCAGGCATCTGGGAGACTCGCACTGGACCCAGGTCTTGTCTGCATAGTAGGATGTTTCATCCTCATTGGCATTCAGGTCTGGAAGAAGACTCATTTTTTTTTACAGCTGAACTGAGCGATCTTGGCTGACCTAAACAAGCAAACACAAACATATTGGCTAGCTAGCCCATCTGATATTGTCATAGAGAAAATAAATCATTAGTGTCAGCGGTCTATAATGTATTTGCTAAGACTAGTTGCTAGCAAATAGTTTTAAATATACTGAGCTACTAGCTACAAAATGAGTGAATGGCCTTTGCTAACGATCCACACATTTAGATCGTCATGATTCTAGCTAACGTTAGCCAGCTGGCTAACAACATTCTAGCTTTGGATAAAATTATTCTTATTAGCGCCTAGCTAACGTCCGTCTCTAGATATATTGATAACTGGCTGGCTAGCTATCCCCGAATAAATGTATATAACCTTACACAGATTGAATTGCAAATGTGTATCACTACTACTAGCGAATTTAGCAAGCTAGCTCTCCAATTTATCATTTTGCTAGCTACCCGGCAAAGGCAAAATAATCGAGTGTCGAACTTTGCGGGGGAGAGGTCAGCAGAAGCCCGAGACCAGAAATTATGTTCATGTCATAAAAATAAAATAGTAGGAATACACATTATATTGTTTCTATAATCTCTAGCCCATAGTTTGGAAGCTTTTCAAATATTATAGTATTCATCCGAGTAACATATCTAGTTACAACCAGATTAATAGTTTTTTAAAGTCGAGGATGACGTCGGGGCTTTTATTTTGAAAATCACTTCACCCCGGAAGTTTTGAAAGTGACATTTCACATGACGGTGGATGTTTCCTGGTTCATGGTTATTCACAAATGTATTATATATCGAAAACATATAAAATAACGATTTACAACCGATATATATTTTGGCATCACAGTCGTCCTGTAAATTGGTACCAAACCATGCTCGGTAGATACACAACGTGATATCGTCGAAAACAACATCAACAAGGTAAAATAAGCTAACGCGGCTAGCTAGTATCAATTGATCATCAGCTGGCTGCGTATTCTTGTATCGTTTAGCTGCCAGCTAACTGCTATAAGACTGTCATCGCCAACTGGCTCACAGTTGTAAGGTCTAGATTACCAATTTAGCACGCTAGATAACACATCAGTCTTTAGTTTGGGTTGATCCATATTGAATAATGGCCTGTCCCGAGTTGCTAGCTAGCTATGCTAACGTCCTTCGAAATGCTGATGTTTTGATTTTGCCTGGTGTGGTGGAAAGGGACGTGTTTATTTTATGACAACCTGGATATATTTACTAATTGTTTTAACCGATAATAATGGATTATGGTTTTAACTAATGGTTTCAATAATAGATATATTGATTTCAACAAGTGTCATGACATACAACATTGGTTTTGCTTTCTCTTTTTGACGCAACAGTTCCTTAGCTCTCACTTCCGTTATCGTGTAACATTGCGACACAACATCAGGAGTCTGTGTATTGGGAATCCAACCAATACACAGACTCCCGATGTTGTGTCCCAGAGCTGGTTATCTTGGTGTCTTGCACAAGTAGCCAAGCCCAACGCAGCTTGTTATGGCTAAGATAAGAAAGAGAGAGGAGTTTAACCGGCTCCTCCTATTTATTTTTGTACCTAGACCTTTTCTCTGCATTTTCAAACGAGTGAGGTCAACTCATCGCTATAATCTCAATCCTGGACTTGTAGCACAACTGGCATGGCACACAACGATTGTCATTCTAAAGTTTGCTGGAAATAAACACATTTGTTCCCAAATATATGCAACTCTATGTCAAACTCATGACATTATTGTATTGTCTTAGTTGTGTATAACTGACTCCTCGGGTCTACTCTCTGCTCTCTACTAGCTAGGCCTGGCATGGAGCTTGGCATTATTGTATTGTCTTAGTTGTGTATAACTGACTCCTCGGGTCTACTCTCTGCTCTCTACTAGCTAGGCCTGGCATGGAGCTTGGCATTATTGTATTGTCTTAGTTGTGTATAATTGACTCCTCGGGTCTACCTCTGCTCTCTACTAGCTAGGCCTGGCATGGAGCTCGGCATGGAGGCAGTGGAGGATGACATCTGCATTCTGAAGCACGAGACGGCGTACGGTGGAGCAGGGGAGAGCCCCGTGTCCGTGTGTGCCGGGGACGAGTCTGTAGCCTCCCACTTTGCCCTGGTCACAGCGTACGAGGACATCAAGAAGAGGCTGAGAGACACGGAGAGAGAGAACACACTGCTGAGGAAGAGAGTCAAACAGCTGGAAGATAAGGTACAGGCTTTCATTAAGACACAACAGTCAGCTGACAGTCAGCTGACTCAGCACCCAAATTAGGTTGGTAGTAAACCTTCTCTGCTCTAACAACTTCATACCTTGATACAGCAAGTAAGTTCTCAGCAGTAGCAGTAAAATACAACTTTATTATCCCGATTAGGGTCATAGATTTTTTGGGGGGGACAGATTAACCCTCAGATGGTCAAAGTAGATCTAGCTGTATTGTCAGGGGTTGTTCTCACAGTAAAACATTGTCACTTATCAATGTGTTGAGGTCATCCTGTTCTTGGAGAGGCTTGCATCATGAGATTCAACAGCTGTGTGTTGTAACCTGTAGCTGTGTTGTAACCTGTAGCTGTGTTGTAACCTGTAGCTGTGTGGTTGTCACCTGTAGCTGTGTGGTTGTCACCTGTAGCTGTGTGGTTGTCACCTGTAGCTGTGTGGTTGTCACCTGTAGCTGTGTGTTGTAACCTGTAGCTGTGTGGTTGTCACCTGTAGCTGTGTGGTTGTCACCTGTAGCTGTGTGGTTGTCACCTGTAGCTGTGTGGTTGTCACCTGTAGCTGTGTGTTGTAACCTGTAGCTGTGTGGTTGTCACCTGTAGCTGTGTGGTTGTCACCTGTAGCTGTGTGGTTGTCACCTGTAGCTGTGTGGTTGTCACCTGTAGCTGTGTGTTGTAACCTGTAGCTGTGTTGTAACCTGTAGCTGTGTTGTAACCTGTAGCTGTGTTGTAACCTGTAGCTGTGTTGTAACCTGTAGCTGTGTTGTAACCTGTAGCTGTGTGTTGTAACCTGTAGCTGTGTTGTAGCTGTGTTGTAACTGATGACGTGTGGTTGTAACCTGTAGCTGTTCAGGCCTGAAGCTCCTTCCCCTGAAGGACCCCAGTACGTCAACAAGGCCTTCAGTGCCTACCGTGGCATCTACATGGAGAAGGAGGACCTGCAACTGGAGCTAAATAAACTGGTATGTACAGTCCACTAGGTCCAGCTGGTGTGTACAGTCCACTAGGTCCAGCTGGTGTGGACAGTCCACTAGGTCCAGCTGGTGTGGACAGTCCACTAGGTCCAGCTGGTGTGTACAGTCCACTAGGTCCAGCTGGTGTGTACAGTCCACTAGGTCCAGCTGGTGTGGACAGTCCACTATGTCCAGCTGGTGTGGACAGTCCACTAGGTCCAGCTGGTGTGTACAGTCCACTAGGTCCAGCTGGTATGTACAGTCCACTAGGTCCAGCTGGTATGTACAGTCCACTAGGTCCAGCTGGTGTGTACAGTCCACTAGGTCCAGCTGGTGTGTACAGTCCACTAGGTCCAGCTGGTGTGTACAGTCCACTAGGTCCAGCTGGTGTGTACAGTCCACTAGGTCCAGCTGGTGTGTACAGTCCACTAGGTCCAGCTGGTGTGTACAGTCCACTAGGTCCAGCTGGTGTGTACAGTCCACTAGGTCCAGCTGTCGTGGACAGTCCACTAGGTCCAGCTGGCGTGGACAGTTCACTAGGTCCAGCTGGCGTGGACAGTCCACTAGGTCCAGCTGGTCAGAAGCAGTATCTCCTCCTGCTTCTCTGACTCTTCATCTTTTACTCTTCATCATATCTCTCTTTCTTTAACTGTGTTTCTCTAGAAGAGGGAGAAGAGTGAGTCTGAGAGGCTCCTGAATGAGCAGCTGCAGGCCAAAGAGATGGAGCTGCTGCAGTTGAAGACTGAGATGGAGACCAGCCAAGGTACTTTAATGAGCAGGGACTTAACCTCAGCCAAGGTACTTTAATGAGCAGGGACTTAACCTCAGCCAAGGTACTTTAATGAGCAGGGACTTAACCTCAGCCAAGGTACTTTAATGAACAGGGACTTAACCTCAGCCAAGGTACTTTAATGAGCAGGGACTTAACCTCAGCCAAGGTACTTTAATGAGCAGGGACTTAACCTCAGCCAAGGTACTTTAATGAGCAGGAACCTAACCTCAGCCAAGGTACTTTAATGAGCAGGGACTTAACCTCAGCCAAGGTACTTTAATGAGCAGGGACTTAACCTCAGCCAAGGTACTTTAATGAGCAGGGACTTAACCTCAGCCAAGGTACTTTAATGAACAGGGACTTAACCTCAGCCAAGGTACTTTAATGAGCAGGGACTTAACCTCAGCCAAGGGACCTCTCTACCCTGATGTTCAATGTTTCCCCCAGACAAGCTAGAGTTCATTGTTCAACCCTCATGTTCAATGTTTCTCCCAGACAAGCTAGAGTTAAAGAAGTAGAGGGGGGACTGATGTCACATGACCCAGAAGTGACAACGTGTATTCTAACCGTGTGTGTGTTCTCCCTCCGTAGTGATGAAGTCTCTAACCAGTAGTCAGGACTACTGGCAGGTGGACAGGATCAACAGTGAACTGAAGTTCCATACTCTGCAGGAGGAGTTGAAGAGGATGACTCTGGAGAAGAACCGACTGCAGGAACCCTGTGGGGTAAGACTATGATCTGTTGACCCAAAAACACGGTGAAGGTCTGTTGACCCAAAAACACGGTGAAGATCTGTTGACCCAAAAACACGGTGAAGGTCTGTTGACCCAAAAACACGGTGAAGATCTGTTGACCCAAAAACCCGGTGAAGGTCTGTTGACCCAAAAACCCGGTGAAGGTCTGTTGACCCAAAAACCCGGTGAAGGTCTTGTTGACCCAAAAACCCGGTGAAGGTCTTGTTGACCCAAAAACCCGGTGAAGGTCTTGTTGACCCAAAAACCCGGTGAAGGTCTGTTGACCCAAAAACCTTTGTTTTGAGGTCCATGAAGACACATTGTGGAGAAACCAGAATGCCTGTGTAGTTTGCCGGGCTTTTCTTTTCCAGACGTGGTCTGTGAACTACGCTCTTATTCTAGGGTTTCATTTATAACTCTTTTGATGACCTCCTCTTCCTAGGATTCTTCTGGAACTGACGGTGACCAGAATCACGTGGAGTCTAACCCCAGGTATGTCCCTCATCTCCTCAGAATACTCCTTCAGGTTTGACACCAGGGGAAAATCTCACTAAATTAATTTGGAAGCAGAATTTAGCCCCATTTGAAACACCTGTCATAGTGTAGATGCCATACACCAGCCACCAGGTGGAGACAAAGCTTTGTTTACCTCAGAGCCTGGTAGATCTATGTCTGTAGTTTACCTAGCAACAGGGTTCACTTTCAATAAGAAACTCGTCTGAGTACTGGGACATGCCACTCAGATAGACTGATTGTACTAGAATAGACGGGGATACATGCCACTCAGACAGACAGATCGTACTAGAATAGACTAGGATACATGCCACAGAAATTCAAGGCATCAACAACCAACTCTGCCAGTTGTCCCATGCTGATGAACACTAATATCTCTGTTACACTGGCTCTATATACACTCACTGGCTCTATATACACTCACTGGCTCTATGTACACTCACTGGCTCTATGTACACTCACTGGCTCTATGTACACTCACTGGCTCTATGTACACTCACTGGCTCTATGTACACTCACTGGCTCTATAACACTCACTGGCTCTATGTACACTCACTGGCTCTATGTACACTCACTGGCTCTATGTACACTCACTGACTATATACACTCACTGGACTCACTGGCTCTATGTACACTCACTGGCTCTATGTACACTCACTGGCTCTATATACACTCACTGGCTCTATATACACTCACTGGCTCTATGTACACTCACTGGCTCTATATACACTCACTGGCTCTATATACACTCACTGGCTCTATGTACACTCACTGGCTCTATATACACTCACTGGCTCTATATACACTCACTGGCTCTATGTACACTCACTGGCTCTATATGCACTCACTGGCTCTATGTACACTCACTGGTCTCACTGGCTCTATATACACTCACTGGCTCTATATACACTCACTGGTCTCACTGGCTCTATATACACTCACTGGCTCTATATACACTCACTGGTCTCACTGGCTCTATATACACTCACTGGCTCTATATACACTCACTGGCTCTATATACACTCACTGGTCTCACTGGCTCTATGTACACTCACTGGCTCTATATACACTCACTGGCTCTATGTACACTCACTGGCTCTATATACACTCACTGGCTCTATAAACACTCACTGGCTCTATATACACTCACTGGTCTCACTGGCTCTATACACTCACTGGCTCTATGTACACTCACTGGACTCACTGGCTCTATGTACACTCACTGGCTCTATGTACACTCACTGGCTCTATATACACTCACTGGACTCACTGGCTCTATGTACACTCACTGGCTCTATGTACACTCACTGGCTCTATGTACACTCACTGGACTCACTGGCTCTATGTACACTCACTGGCTCTATGTACACTCACTGGCTCTATATACACTCACTGGACTCACTGGCTCTATGTACACTCACTGGCTCTATATACACTCACTGGCTCTATATACACTCACTGGACTCACTGGCTCTATATACACTCACTGGCTCTATATACACTCACTGGACTCACTGGCTCTATATACACTCACTGGCTCTATATACACTCACTGGTCTCACTGGCTCTATATACACTCACTGGACTCACTGGCTCTATATACACTCACTGGACTCACTGGCTCTATATACACTCACTGGACTCACTGGCTCTATATACACTCACTGGACTCACTGGCTCTATATACACTCACTGGACTCACTGGCTCTATGTACACTCACTGGCTCTATGCACACTCACTGGCTCTATATAGACTCACTGGACTCACTGGCTCTATGTACACTCACTGGCTCTATATACACTCACTGGACTCACTGGCTCTATATACACTCACTGGCACTATATACACTCACTGGTCTCACTGGCTCTATATACACTCACTGGACTCACTGGCTCTATATACACTCACTGGCTCTATATACACTCACTGGACTCACTGGCTCTATATACACTCACTGGACTCACTGGCTCTATATAAACTCACTGGCTCTATATACACTCACTGGTCTCACTGGCTCTATATACACTCACTGGACTCACTGGCTCTATATACACTCACTGGCTCTATATACACTCACTGGTCTCACTGGCTCTATATACACTCACTGGACTCACTGGCTCTATATACACTCACTGGACTCACTGGCTCTATATACACTCACTGGTCTCACTGGCTCTATACACTCACTGGTCTCACTGGCTCTATATACACTCACTGGACTCACTGGCTCTATATACACTCACTGGACTCACTGGCTCTATATACACTCACTGGACTCACTGGCTCTATATACACTCACTGGACTCACTGGCTCTATATACACTCACTGGCTCTATATACACTCACTGGACTCACTGGCTCTATATACACTCACTGGTCTCACTGGCTCTATATACACTCACTGGTCTCACTGGCTCTATATACACTCACTGGTCTCACTGGCTCTATATACACTCACTGGCTCTATATACTGGCTCTATATACACTCACTGGCTCTATATACACTCACTGGCTCTATATACACTCACTGGCTCTATATACACTCACTGGACTCACTGGCTGTATATACACTCACTGGCTCTATATACACTCACTGGCTCTATATACACTCACTGGACTCACTGGCTGTATATACACTCACTGGCTCTATATACACTCACACTCTTTACATATGTTGCTGCTACTCTGTTTTATTATCTATCCTGATTGCCAAGACACTTTCACCCTCACCGACATGTACATATTACCTCAATAACCTCAACTACCTGGTACCCCTGCACCGTGACTCAGTACTCCTTGTATATAGTCTCATTACTACCTGGTACCCCTGCACATTGACTCTGTACTGGTACTCCTTGTATATAGTCTCATTACTACCTGGTACCCCTGCACCGTGACTCTGTACTCCTTGTATATAGTCTCATTACTACCTGGTACCCCTGCACCGTGACTCAGTACTCCTTGTATATAGTCTCATTACTACCTGGTACCCCAGCACCGTGACTCTCTACTCCTTGTATATAGTCTCATTACTACCTGGTACCCCTGCACCGTGACTCTCTACTCCTTGTATATAGTCTCATTACTACCTCGTACCCCTGCACCGTGACTCTGTACTCCTTGTATATAGTCTCATTACTACCTCGTACCCCTGCACCGTGACTCTGTACTCCTTGTATATAGTCTCATTACTACCTGGTACCCCTGCACCGTGACTCAGTACTCCTTGTATATAGTCTCATTACTACCTCGTACCCCTGCACCGTGACTCTGTACTCCTTGTATATAGTCTCATTACTACCTCGTACCCCTGCACCGTGACTCAGTACTCCTTGTATATAGTCTCATTACTACCTCGTACCCCTGCACCGTGACTCTGTACTCCTTGTATATAGTCTCATTACTACCTCGTACCCCTGCACCGTGACTCAGTACTCCTTGTATATAGTCTCATTACTACCTGGTACCCCTGCACCGTGACTCAGTACTCCTTGTATATAGTCTCATTACTACCTCGTACCCCTGCACCGTGACTCAGTACTCCTTGTATATAGTCTCATTACTACCTCGTACCCCTGCACCGTGACTCAGTACTCCTTGTATATAGTCTCATTACTACCTCGTACCCCTGCACCGTGACTCAGTACTCCTTGTATATAGTCTCATTATTGTTATTTTATTGTGTTACTATTTCCTTTTTTTTATTTAGTAAATGTTTCATACTTAAACTCTGCATGATTGGTGAATTGGCTGGTAAAGTAGCATTTCACTGTAAAGTCCACTACAGCAGTTGTATCAGGAGCGTTTGACAAATACAAAAGGGATTTGATCTAATTTGGGAACCAGTACATTATTATGTCCACTAGGTGGCGCCACAGACCCAGAGTTTCATTCATAGAGAACCAAAGTAATAGCCTTTTAATCACACCGAACAGGGCGCTACAGACCCAGAGTTTCATTCATAGAGAACCAAAGTAATAGCCTTCTAATCACACCGAACAGGGCGCTACAGACCCAGAGTTTCATTCATAGAGAACCAAAGTAATAGCCTTCTAATCACACCGAACAGGGCGCTACAGACCCAGGGTTTCATTCATAGAGAACCAAAGTAATAGCCTTTTAATCACACCGAACAGGGCGCTACAGACCCAGAGTTTCATTCATAGAGAACCAAAGTAATAGCCTTCTAATCACACCGAACAGGGCGCTACAGACCCGTAGTTTCATTCATAGAGAACCAAAGTAATAGCCTTTTAATCACACCGAACAGGGCGCTACAGACCCAGAGTTTCATTCATAGAGAACCAAAGTAATAGCCTTCTAATCACACCGAACAGGGCGCTACAGACCCAGAGTTTCATTCATAGAGAACCAAAGTAATAGCCTTTTAATCACACCGAACAGGGCGCTAGAGACCCAGAGTTTCATTCATAGAGAACCAAAGTAATAGCCTTTTAATCACACCGAACAGGGCGCTACAGACCCAGAGTTTCATTCATAGAGAACCAAAGTAATAGCCTTTTAATCACAGCGAACAGGGCGCTACAGACCCAGAGTTTCATTCATAGAGAACCAAAGTAATAGCCTTTTAATCCCACCGAACAGGGCGCTACAGACCCAGAGTTTCCTTCATAGAGAACCAAAGTAATAGCCTTCTAATCACACCGAACAGGGCGCCACAGACCCAGAGTTTCATTCATAGAGAACCAAAGTAATAGCCTTTTAATCCCACCGAACAGGGCGCTACAGACCCAGAGTTTCATTCATAGAGAACCAAAGTAATAGCCTTTTAATCACACCGAACAGGGCGCTACAGACCCAGAGTTTCATTCATAGAGAACCAAAGTAATAGCCTTCTAATCACACCGAACAGGGCGCTACAGACCCAGAGTTTCATTCATAGAGAACCAAAGTAATAGCCTTTTAATCACACCGAACAGGGCGCTACAGACCCAGAGTTTCATTCATAGAGAACCAAAGTAATAGCCTTCTAATCACACCGAACAGGGCGCTACAGACCCAGGGTTTCATTCATAGAGAACCAAAGTAATAGCCTTCTAATCCCACCGAACAGGCTCCTGTCTGAAACCATCCCTTCTCCATCCTGGGAATCTCACAAGAGGACATTTTTTTAAGCCGAGTATCTTTTTTTTAAATGTAACGTTTGAAAAGCACTCGGCAAATAAATATATTATAATTCTGTAGAGAATCAGTACCAGACAAGCTTTTGACTAGTTTTGTGTGTGTATCT
This sequence comes from Salvelinus namaycush, assembly GCF_016432855.1. Taxonomy (NCBI): domain Eukaryota; kingdom Metazoa; phylum Chordata; class Actinopteri; order Salmoniformes; family Salmonidae; genus Salvelinus; species Salvelinus namaycush. The sequence continues at coordinate 133,069 of NW_024061310.1, read as the reverse complement.
AATATATATATATATTTATCTCATCTCATTGCTTAAATGTATGCATAAATAAGACCTTATAGATGCCAAGTCTTGGTCATGATATGGTTTTTCAGACAAAATAATCAAGAGGGAGATGCGACGTCCAAGAAATTTTAGCAATTACACTTCACATCGGGTTCAATTAGAAAAACAGCAGAAAAATATTCCGCTCAGTGAAACCAATAGCAAGTGATTGGAACATGACGATGAATGAAGGCCGGGGTCTCTCTGCTGCGTCCGGTTTAGTCAACGTGTTCATGAGATCTGTGCTCCTCTATAAAGTCTGTCTTACAGGTGCTGCTGCCAACATCACGTTTCTGACTCCCCTTTAGGATGTTCAAAACATCTGGTGCATCTTCACTCTATATCATCACAAATATGCCTTTAGGTCTTTGCGTTAATGGTTAATGTTGAAGGATTTTTCTTCTATTATTATTTAAATAAATGTGTTTATTTTAATATTCTGGAATTGCTTGGAGAAGCGGAAAGTGGCAGCATTACTGTTTTCACAAATGTAAAAAAAGAAAACAAAAAATAAATCTGTGTATTCCTGTCCTGAATTAAGTATGTATTGTGCAAATGTAAATAGTCCTGTAGATGAATGTAGGAGTGTTGTCCTGTAGTCTTGTCTCATTGTAGTCTTGTTATTTTACAGCGATAAGGCAGTTCTACAGTCCTATGAGGCCCTGGCCACTGAGATCTCCTTTCTACACTCAGTGTTGAAACAACAGTCTGACCTGGTGAAGAAGCTCGGAGACAAACCGCAGCTAGCAGCTAACAGACGAGGTGAGTTACAAACCACAGCTAGCAGCTAACAGACGAGGTGAGTTACAAACCACAGCTAACAGACGAGGTGAGTTACAAACCACAGCTAGCAGCTAACAGACGAGGTGAGTTATAAACCACAGCTAGCAGCTAACAGACGAGGTGAGTTATAAACCACAGCTAGCAGCTAACAGACGAGGTGAGTTATAAACCACAGCTAGCAGCTAACAGACGAGGTGAGTTATAAACCACAGCTAGCAGCTAACAGACGAGGTGAGTTATAAACCACAGTTAGCAGCTAACAGACAAGGTGAGTTATAAACCACAGTTAGCAGCTAACAGACAAGGTGAGTTATAAACCACAGCTAGCAGCTAACAGACGAGGTGAGTTATAAACCGCAGCTAACAGACGAGGTGTTATAAAACACAGCTAGCAGCTAACAGACGAGGTGAGTTATAAACCACAGTTAGCAGCTAACAGACGAGGTGAGTTATAAACCACAGCTAGCAGCTAACAGACGAGGTGAGTTATAAACCACAGCTAGCAGCTAACAGACGAGGTGAGTTACAAACCACAGCTAGCAGTTAACAGACGAGGTGAGTTACAAACCACAGCTAGCAGCTAACAGACGAGGTGAGTTACAAACCGCAGCTAGCAGCTAACAGACGAGGTGAGTTACAAACCGCAGCTAACAGACGAGGTGAGTTACAAACCGCAGCTAGCAGCTAACAGACGAGGTGAGTTATAAACCACAGCTAGCAGCTAACAGACGAGGTGAGTTATAAACCACAGCTCACAGATGAGGTGAGTTACAAACCACAGCTAGCAGCTAACAGACGAGGTGAGTTACAAACCGCAGCTAGCAGCTAACAGACGAGGTGAGTTACAAACCACAGCTAGCAGCTAACAGACGAGGTGAGTTACAAACCACAGCTAGCAGCTAACAGACAAGGTGAGTTACAAACCACAGCTAGCAGCTAACAGACAAGGTAAGTCCTGGCTGGGGCTCTTTCAGCAGACATTCTGGAAGGTTGCAGACAGAAATGTCTTGAGCTGGCTAGATCCTCTATACTACATGGCAGAGATGTGTGTATTTTCTAGGTAATGTATTTCTATCTGAACAATCCAGGATAATGTGCCCCCCTCATTAACATAATCCCTGTGTATGAGGGAGAGGGCCTCGGACTAAAGAGCAGACTTTCTGACGTACTGCTACTACTTATTTAGTGTAGAGAAGTTCATGTTTTCTCTTCAAGTTCCCTTGTCAACATCTCATGAGTTCCCCCTTCTCTCTGAGTGTTAACTGAACCCAACTTGTCTTTTCACACATCTTAAAACAACATGCCATCAACAAGGAATCTTTCAAAATAAAAGTTGTTGATGAAAGAGAGTCTACTATGTAGGCTAGGTGGAAGAAAGAGGGATTCTATTGGAGGCTAGGTGGAAGAAAGAGGGATCCTACTGTAGGCTAGGTGGAGAAAGAGGGATTCTACTGGAGGCTAGGTGGAAGAAAGAGGGATTCTACTGGAGGCTAGGTGGAGAAAGAGGGATTCTACTGGAGGCTAGGTGGAAGAAAGAGGGATTCTACTGGAGGCTAGGTGGAGAAATAGGGATTCTACTGGAGGCTAGGTGGAGAAAGAGGGATTCTACTGGAGGCTAGGTGGAAGAAAGAGGGATTCTACTGGAGGCTAGGTGGAAGAAAGAGGGATTCTACTGGAGGCTAGGTGGAAGAAAGAGGGATTCTACTGGAGGCTAGGTGGAAGAAAGAGGGATTCTACTGGAGGCTAGATGGAGAAAGAGGGATTCTACTGGAGGCTAGGTGGAGAAAGAGGGATTCTACTGGAGGCTAGGTGGAGAAAGAGGGATTCTACTGTAGGCTAGGTGGAGAAAGAGGGATTCTACTGGAGGCTAGGTGGAGAAAGAGGGATTCTACTGGAGGCTAGGTGGAGAAAGAGGGATTCTACTGGAGGCTAGGTGGAGAAAGAGGGATTCTACTGGAGGCTAGGTGGAGAAAGAGGGATTCTACTGGAGGCTAGGTGGAGAAAGAGGGATTCTACTGGAGGCTAGGTGGAGAAAGAGGGATTCTACTGGAGGCTAGGTGGAGAAAGAGGGATTCTACTGGAGGCTAGGTGGAGAAAGAGGGATTCTACTGGAGGCTAGGTGGAGAAAGAGGGATTCTACTGGAGGCTAGGTGGAGAAAGAGGGAATCTACTGGAGGCTGGGTGGAGAAAGAGGGATTCTACTGGAGGCTAGGTGGAGAAAGAGGGATTCTACTGGAGGCTAGGTGGAGAAAGAGGGATTCTACTGGAGGCTAGGTGGAGAAAGAGGGCTTCTACTGTAGGCTAGGTGGAGAAAGAGGGATTATACTGTAGGCTAGGTGGAGAAAGAGGGATTCTACTGTAGGCTAGGTGGAGAAAGAGGGATTCTACTGGAGGCTAGGTGGAGAAAGAGGGATTCTACTGGAGGCTAGGTGGAGAAAGAGGGATTCTACTGGAGGCTAGGTGGAGAAAGAGGGATTCTACTGGAGGCTAGGTGGAGAAAGAGGGATTCTACTGTAGGCTAGGTGGAGAAAGAGGGATTCTACTGTAGGCTAGGTGGAGAAAGAGGGCTTCTACTGTAGGCTAGGTGGAGAAAGAGGGCTTCTACTGTAGGCTAGGTGGAGAAAGAGGGATTCTACTGTAGGCTAGGTGGAGAAAGAGGGCTTCTACTGGAGGCTAGGTGGAGAAAGAGGGCTTCTACTGTAGGCTAGGTGGAGAAAGAGGGATTATACTGGAGGCTAGGTGGAAGAAAGAGGGATTCTACTGTAGGCTAGGTGGAGAAAGAGGGATTCTACTGTAGGCTAGGTGGAAGAAAGAGGTATTCTACTGTAGGCTAGGTGGAGAAAGAGGGATTATACTGGAGGCTAGGTGGAGAAAGACAGCCGAGATATTATCATAGCACTACAATGGTAGAGGATATATTATCATAGCACTACAATGGTAGAGGATATATTATCATAGCACTACAATGGTAGAGGATATATTATCATAGCACTACAATGGTAGAGGATATATTATCATAGCACTACAATGGTAGAGGAGATATTATCATAGCACTACAATGGTAGAGGATATATTATCATAGCACTACAATGGTAGAGGATATATTATCATAGCACTACAATGGTAGAGGATATATTATCATAGCACTACAATGGTAGAGGATATATTATCATAACACTACAATGATATTAAAGCTCTTTGTTTTTCACCCCTGAAGAGATTTAGTTTGTTGCTATTCTCTTTGTGGAACAAAGGACCAAACAAGATATTTAGTAGGTTACTATTATCTTTGTGGAACAGAAGACCAAACAAGAGGTGCAAATTAGAATGAAATATAAAGAGCAAATATATTTATTCTAGTGAATATCCCAGACTAATCCTGTTTTGTAGATAAGGGAGAGATGTATTTATTCAAAGACACTGAGCATCTGTATTCGTCAGAGGTTCTCACCACGGAATCACTTTTATTCAAATGGAAACTCTCATGAGACTGTTTCTCTCTCTCTCCCTCCTGCTCGTCCATCAAACACAGAGGAACTCTCATTTAAACTTTATTATTATCCGCTCAACATGATGATTGGATAGAAAACCAATGATGTGTGTGTCTAATGTTGCATGCATTTGTGCTGCATATTAAAGAGGGTGTGTGTGTGTGTGTGTGTGTGTGTGTGTGTGTGTGTGTGTGTGTGTGTGTGTGTGTGTGTGTGTGTGTGTGTGTGTGTGTGTGTGTGTGTGTGTGTGTGTGTGTGTGTGTGTGTGTGTGTGTGTGTGTGTGTGTGTGTGTGTGTGTGTCAGACATTTGACTGAACTGCTCTGACTCTCTTTACCATAGAAAGAAATGTCTATTCTCTTTAAATGTGTTTTCTAAGCCATGTTATCTCTGAGGGATGCATCTCTCTAAAAGCCTTAATCAGGCCTGTGTGTGTGTGTGTGTGTGTGTGTGTGTGTGTGTGTGTGTGTGTGTGTGTGTGTGTGTGTGTGTGTGTGTGTGTGTGTGTTGTGTCTCTGAAGCCTGTCTAGTTCTGAAGGGAACGTCAGAGGTGTGATTCTCACTCCATCTCTCCTCACACTACTCAGCCCAATTAGCTATACAGCCTCTGGAAACTACAGTGTCTGGCTGGCTGTCCCTCTGCCTGTCTGCATGGCTGTTCTTCTGTCTGTCGCTCTGCCTGTCTGGTTGTCTGTCGCTCTGGCTGTCTGTCGCTCTGCCTGTCTGGTTGTCTGTCCCTCTGTCTGTCTGGCTGGCTGTCTGTCCCTCTGCCTGTCTGGCTGGCTGTCCCTCTGCCTGTCTGGCTGGCTGTCCCTCTGCCTGTCTGGTTGGCTGTCCCTCTGCCTGTCTGCATGGCTGTTCTTCTGTCTGTCGCTCTGCCTGTCTGTCGCTCTGCCTGTCTGGTTGTCTGTCCCTCTGCCTGTCTGGCTGTCTGTCGCTCTGCCTGTCTGTCGCTCTGCCTGTCTGGCTGGCTGTCCCTCTGCCTGTCTGGTTGTCTGTCCCTCTGCCTGTCTGGTTGTCTGTCCCTCTGCCTGTCTGGCTGGCTGTCCCTCTGCCTGTCTGCATGGCTGTTCTTCTGTCTGTCGCTCTGCCTGTCTGGCTGTCTGTCGCTCTGGCTGTATGTCGCTCTGCCTGTCTGGTTGTCTGTCGCTCTGCCTGTCTGTCGCTCTGCCTGTCTGGTTGTCTGTCGCTCTGCCTGTCTGGTTGTCTGTCCCTCTGCCTGTCTGCATGGCTGTTCTTCTGTCTGTCGCTCTGCCTGTCTGGTTGTCTGTCGCTCTGCCTGTCTGTCGCTCTGCCTGTCTGGTCGTCTGTCGCTCTGGCTGTCTGTCGCTCTGCCTGTCTGGTCGTCTGTCGCTCTGGCTGGCTGTCCCTCTGCCTGTCTGGTTGTCTGTCGCTCTGGCGGTCTGTCGCTCTGCCTGTCTGGTTGTCTGTCGCTCTGCCTGTCTGGCTGGCTGTCTGCCGCTCTGGTTGTCTGTCGCTCTGGTTGTCTGTCGCTCTGGCTGTCTGTCGCTCTGCCTGTCTGCCTGTCTACCTGTCTCTGCCTGTCTACCTGTCTCTGCCTACCAGGCTGTCTGTTGCTATGTCTGTCCGTCGCTATGTCCGCCTGCCTGTCTGTCTGTCTGTCTGTCTGCCTGTCACTTTGATTTCTAGAGGAGAAAACTAAACTAAAATGCTGACAATGTAAGATAAATAAATAATTTCTTAATAAATATTTTGTCTCTTCTATTCACACACTGTTTACTAATTCCTTTTCAGCATCATCCAACCCAACCACATATCCCTAAAGGTACACTCTGTCAGCATCATCCAACCCAATCACACATCCCTAAAGGTATAACTCTGTCAGCATCATCCAACCCAATCACATATCCCTAAAGGTACACTCTGTCAGCATCATCCAACCCAATCACACATCCCTAAAGGTACACTCTGTCAGCATCATCCAACCCAATCACACATCCCTAAAGGTACACTCTGTCAGCATCATCCAACCCAATCACACATCCCTAAAGGTACACTCTGTCAGCATCATCCAACCCAATCACACATCCCTAAAGGTACACTCTGTCAGCATCATCCAACCAATCACACATCCCTAAAGGTATAACTCTGTCAGCATCATCCAACCAATCACACATCCCTAAAGGTACACTCTGTCAGCATCATCCAACCAATCACACATCCCTAAAGGTACACTCTGTCAGCATCATCCAACCAATCACACATCCCTAAAGGTACACTCTGTCAGCATCATCCAACCAATCACATATCCCTAAAGGTACACTCTGTCAGCATCATCCAACCAATCACACATCCCTAAAGGTACACTCTGTCAGCATCATCCAACCAATCACACATCCCTAAAGGTACACTCTGTCAGCATCATCCAACCAATCACACATCCCTAAAGGTACACTCTGTCAGCATCATCCAACCAATCACACATCCCTAAAGGTACACTCTGTCAGCATCATCCAACCAACCACACATCCCTAAAGGTACACAGGAACAATCTTTAATTAATTAGCCTAGTTATTGGCATTCATCCAACTTAGAGGATAATGGATATCAATAAACAGCATTTAAAGTTGATTATTGAGCCCAAATTATTACTAGAACCAGTCACACTAACTGAAATGATTACTGGAACCAGTCACACTAACTGAAATGATTACTGGAGCCGTCACACTAACTGAAATGATTACTGGAACCAGTCACAACTAACTGAAATGATTACTGGAACCAGTCACACTAACTGAAATGATTACTGGAACAGTCACACTACTGAAATGATTACGGAACCAGCACACTAACTGAAAATGATTACTTGAACCAGTCACACTAACTGAAATGATTACTGGAACCAGTACACTAATGTAAAGACTATGAACCAGTCACACTAACTGAAAATGATTACTGGAGCCAGTTCACACTAACTGAAAATGATTACTGGAACCAGTCACACAAAGAAATGATTATGGAACCAGTACACTAACTGAAATTGATTACTAGAACGTCACCTAATGAATGATTCTGGACACAGTCAAACTAACTGAATGTTAATTGGAACCAGTCACAAACTGAAATGATTACGGAACCAATCACAAATAACTGAAATGATTACTGGAACAGTCACATTAATGAAATGATTACTGGAACCAGTCAAACTAATGAATGATTACTAGAAACCATTCAACTAACTGAAATGATTAATATAAACAGTCACACTGAAATGATTACTGGAACCAATCACACTAACTGAAATGATTACTGGAACCAGTCACACTAACTGAAATGATTATTAGAACAGTCACGCTAACTGAAATATTACTGGAGCCAGTCACATACTGAAATGTATTAATAGAACCAGTAACACTACTGAAATGGATTACTGGAAACAGTCACACTAAATGAAATGATTACTAGAAACAGTCACACTAACGAAATGATTACTGGAACCAGACCAACTGAAATGACTCCTACCAGGTGGCGTGGCGAGAATCTGTCTCCCGCACCACGTGCTCTCACCACTGGTGTCCCCCAGGGCTCTGTTCTAGGCCCTCTCCTATTCTCGCTATACACCAATTCACTTGGCTCTGTCATATCCTCACATGGTCTCTCCTATCATTGCTATGCAGACGACACACAATTAATTTCTCCTTTCCCCCCTCTGATACCAGGTGGCGAATCGCATTCTCTTGTGCATGTAACAGATTTCACATGTAAGCGGGGGGAATGGGTCTCTGGGGGTGTGTCGTGGGCACCGATGACGAAATGTTATTTCGTTCCCTCTCTCCCTCCACCCGCGG
>NW_024061310.1:32500-124842 GCF_016432855.1 Salvelinus namaycush | reverse complement strand
CAGGAGGAACACATTTGACCACTGTGGTTTTGGTTTTTATTTTTTAACATTTTGGTACTGACCTGAATTGGACAATGACACTAATGGTGGTTTTCTTCAGTTGCAAAATGTTCTACTACGTTATGCACCTATGAACAAGCCCCGTATGGCACCCTCACCCTCCACCTACCCCAAAGCAGCATCAAGAAAATAAATCCATTCAACACACAAAATTCAAAACAAGCAACTCATCCCACACCGGACTGCCATGAAGAACAGGGAATATTCATAGGATTCTGTTAATATTCATTTGGATTATGTTCTTTGCCATGGAACTCTAGTATCGAACCACCACACAATTTATGTAATTATGACCTGGTAGCCAGTAATCATTTCAGTAGTGAATGGTTCAGTAATCATTTCAGTTAGTGTGACTGGCTCCAGTAATCATTTCAGTTAGTGTGACTGTTCCAGTAATCATTACAGTTAGCGTGATTGGTTCCAGTAATCATTACAGTGTAGTGTGACTGTTCCAGTAATCATTACAGTTAGTGTGATGGTCCAGTAATCATTTCAGTTAGTGTGACGTTCCAGTAATTCATTTCGTTAGTGCGACTGGTTCTAGTAATATTTCAGTTATTATGCGACTGGTTCCAAGTAATCATTTCAGTTAGTGGGACTGTGTTCCCGATAATCATTCGTTAGTGTCGACTGGTTCCAGTCATCATTTCAGTTAGTGTGACTTGGCTCCATAATCATTTCAGTTAGTGTGACTGGTCCAGTAATCATTTCTTAGTGTGACTGGCTCCAAGTTAATCATTTCAGTTAGTGTGAGGTCGTATCTTTGATGCTGGTTCCAGTAATCATTTCAGTAGTGTGACTGGTTCTCCAGTAATCATTTCGAGTTAGTGTGATGGTCCAGTAATCATTTCGTTAGTGTGACTGGCTAGTAACATTCAGTTAGTGTGACTCGGTTCCATAATCATTTCAGTTAGTGTGACTGGCTCCAGTAATCATGTGACGTTCTAGACATTTTAGTAGGGTGGACTGGTTCTCAGTATCATTTCAGGTAGTCGTGACTGTATCAAGTAACTTTCGTTACGCGTGACTGGTTCCAGTAATCATTTCAGTAGTGTTACTGGTTCCAGTAATCATTTCAGTTAGTGTGATGGTTTCCAGTAATCATTTCACTTAGTGGACTGGGGTGTGGTTTTTTTTATATTTGGTTCGAAGTCGACGGTCGTTTCATTCAGTTAGTGTGACTGGTTCTAGTAATCATTTCAGTTTAGTGTGACTGGTCCATGTAATTCATTTATAGTTATTGCTCATTTTGTTTGTTCCCCCAAAGTTAAGTTGACTGGTTCTAGTAATCATTATGCAGTTAGTGGGGTGTTGTACTGGTTCCAGTAATCATTTCAGTTAGTGTGATTGGTTCCAGTAACTCATTTCAGTGTTGACGGTTTCGAGTAATATCTCAGTTAGTGGTGACTGGTTCCAGTAATCCATTCGTTTAGTGTGACTGGTTTCCAGTAATCATTACAGTTAGTGTGACTGGTTTCCAGTAATCATTTCAGTTAGGTGACTGGTTCCAGTAATCATTTCAGTTAGTTGTGACTGGTTCCAGTAATCATGTACAGTTAGTGTGACGGGTCCTAGTAATCATTTCAGTTAGTGTGACTGGCCTTCAGTAATCATTTCAGTTAGTGTGCTGGCTCCAGTAACATTTCATTACTACGTTTAATCATTAGTGTGTACTGCGTTCAGTAATCATATCAGTAGTGTGATGGTTCCAGTAATCCATTTCAGTCAGTGTGACTGGTTCTCTAGTAATCATTATCAGTTAGTGGGTATGGTTCAGTAATCATTATCATATGTGGATGTTTCCAGTATCATTTCAGTTAGTGTGACTGGTTCAGTAATCATTTCACTTAGTGCTGACTGTTCTAGTATATCATTTCAGTTAGTGGTGGTTCCAGTAATCATTTCAGTTAGTGGACTGTTCCTAGTAATCATTTCAGTGTAGTGTGGACTGGTTCAGTAATCATTTCAGTTAGGTGACTGTCCTAATAGCATTTCAGTTAGTGTGATCTTGTGTCAGTAATCATTTCAGTGTGTGGACTTGCTATCCAGTATCATTGTTCAGTGTGACTGGTTTTTGGCTAGTATCATTTCAGTTAGTGTGAACTGGTTCTAGTATATCATTTCAGTTACGTGTGTCAGTAATTCAATGTGACTGGTCTAATCTTTAGTTTAGTGACGTCCGCATTTCAGTTAGTGTGACTGGCTTCCAGTAATCATTTCAGTTAGTGTGACTGGTTCCAGTAATTTCATTAGTGTGAACTGGTTCTAGTAATCATTTCAGTTAGTGTGCTGGCGAATCATTCAGAGTGTGACTGGTCAGTAAATTTCAGTTAGTGTGGCTGGTCCATAATCATTTCAGTTAGGGTGACTGGTTCTAGTAAATCATTAAGTTTAGTGTGACTGGTTCCAGTAATCATTTCAGTTAGTGTGACTGGTTCCAGTAATCATTTCAGTAGTGTGACTGGTTATAATCATTTCAGTTAGTGTGACTGGTTCTCAGTAAATCATTTCATTTAGTGTGACTGGTCCCATAATCATTAGTAGTGTGACGGTTCTAAGTAATCATTTCAGTCAGTGTGACTGGTTCCAGTAATGCCATTTCAGTTAGTGGTGATTGGTATCCAGTAAATCATTCATTAGTGATGACGGCTTCAGTAATCATTTCAGTTAGTGTGACTGGATTTCCAGTAATCATTTCAGTTAGTGTGACTGTTCCAGTAATCATTTCAGTTAGTGTGACTGTCTAGTACATTTCATATGATGTTCAGTTTTCAGTTAGTATACTGGTTTCATAATCATTTCAGTTAGTGTGACTGGTTCAGTAATCATTCGTTAGTGTGACTGGCTCCAGTATAATGAGCAGTTAGCGTGCTGTTTAATAATCATTTCAGTTAGTGTGACTGGTTTCCAGTAATTCATTTCAGTAGTGGCGATTGGTCAGTAATCATTTCAGTTGTGACTGGTCTAGTAATCATTCAAGTTAGTGTGACTGGTTCTCAGTAATCTTTCAGTTAGTGTGACTGTTCCTAGTAATCATTTTCCGTTAAGGTGTGACTGGTCTCCATAATCATTTCAGTTAGTCGTGACTGTTCTAGTAATCATTTCATTTAGTGTGACTGGTTCCAGTATATGTCTTATTATTCCAACGCTTTCAGTGTGACTGGTTCTAGTAATCATTTCGTTATGTGCGGCTAACACGTTGTGCGGTCCAGTACTCAGTTCAGTTAGAGTGACTGTAGATCGTTTCATATGTGACGCCAGTAATCATTTCAGTTAGTGTGACTGTTCAGTATCATTTCAGGTTGGTGATTGGTTCCGTATCCAGTTTCAGTGTGACGTTCTAGATCTTTCGTAGGTATGTTAGTCATCTTCAGTTAGTGTGACTGGTTCCAGTTCATCGTATGAGGTCAATCCATTTCAGTTAGTGTGACTGGTTCCAGTAATCATTTCAGTTAGTGACTGCGTGATCTTAGGTGGTACGGTTCAGTAATCATTACAGTTAGTGTGAACTGGTTTCCAGTAATCATTTCAGTTAGTGTGACTGGTTCAGTAATCATTTCCGTCTAGTGTGACTGTTCCAGTATTCATTCCAGTAGTGTGACCTGGTCAGTATCATTTACAGTTAGTGTGACTGTATCATATATCATTACAGTTAGTGTGACTGGGTCTTCTAGTAATCTTTCAGTCAGTGCTGACGGTTTCCAGTAATCATTTCAGTTAGTGTGACTGGTTCCAGAATCCATTTCAGTAGTGTGGACTGTGTCCAGTAATCATTTCAGGTTAGTGGATGGGCACAGGTAATCAACAGTAGTTATCGGATTCTCAGTATTCTCATCAGGGGTGTCCGAATCCGTCGGTATTCGTCAGTAATCATTTAGCAGTTAGTGTGACGGCGATCAGTTAGTGGGAGTCCAGTAATCATTTCAGTTAGTGTGACTGGTTCCAGTAATCATTTCAGTTAGTGCGATGGTCTAGTAATCATTTCAGTTAGTGCGACTGTTCAGTAATCATTTTCAGTTAGTGTGATGGTTCCAGTAATCATTTCCAGTTAGTGTGACTGGCTCCAGTAATCATTTCAGTTAGTGATGACTGGCTACAGTAATCATTTCAGTTAGTGTGACTGGCGTCCAGTAATACATTTCAGTTAGTGTGACTGGCTCCAGTAATCATTTCAGTTAGGTGACTGTTCCAGTAAACATACGGTTCAGTAATCATTTCGGATGTTCAGTTTCAGTTAGGACTGGTTCTAGTAACTCATTTCGTTAGTGGATGGTTCCAGTAATCATTCAGTTAGTGTGATGGTCGAATCATCTGTGTTCTGGTACAGTAATCATTTCATTAGTGTGACGTTCTAGAATATGTTCATAGGTGACATGTCCATATTTCAGTTAGTGTGGACTGGTTCTAGTAAATCATTTCAGTAGTGTGACTGGCTCCAGTAATCATTTCAGTAGGCTGCCAGTGAACTGTAGTTGACTGTCAGTAATCATTTCAGTTAGTTGTGACTGGTTCCAGTAATCATTCAGTTGGTGATTGGTCCAGTAATCATTTACAGTGGTGACTGGTTCAGTAAATCATTTCAGTAGTGATGACTTGGTTCAGTTAACATTTCAGTTCTAGTGTGATGGTTCCAGTAATCTTCATTAGTGTGACTGGTCCAGTATAATCCATTCAGTTAGTGTGACTGGTTCAGTATCATTTCAGTTAGTGTGACTGTTCTAGTACTCATTACAGTTAGTGTGACTGGTTATCAGTAATATTTACAGTTAGTTGTGACTGGTTCAGTAATATTTACGTTAGTGTGACGTCAGACTTTGTTTGCGACGGTCTAATAATCATTTACAGTTAGTGTGACGTTCCAGGTAATCATTTCAGTTAGTGTACGGATTGGTTCAGTAATCATTTCAGTTACTGGTGTCTAGTAAATCATTTCAGTGTAGTGGACTGGTTCTAGTAATTCATTTCAGTTAGTGTGACTGGTTCCAGTAATCATTTCAGTTAGTGTCGACTGGTTCCAGTAATCATTTCATTAGTGTGACTGTCTCAGTCAATCATTTCAGTTAGTGTGGACTGGTGCCAGTAATCATTTCATAGTGTGAGTATCTCAGTAATTCATTCAGTTAGTGTGATGGCTCAAGCTATATTCAGTTAGGTGATCTGGTTAAGATCATTTCAGTTAGTGGGAACTGGCTCAGTAATCATTTTCCAGTTAGTGTGATTGGTCCTCAGTAATCATTTTCAGTGTGATGTTCTCAGTAATCATTTCAGTTAGTGGGGCTGGTCCAGTAATCATTTCAGTAGTGTGACTGGTACAAGTAATCATTCAGTTAGTGTGACGGTTCCAGTAATCATTTCAGTTTAGTCGTGACTGGTTCCTGTCAATCATTTACGTAGTGTGATGGTTCCAGTAATCATTCAGTTAGTGTGACTGGTTGACAGTAATCCATTATCATTTAGCGTGTGACTGGTCTCAAGTAATCATTTCAGTTAGGTGACTGGTTATAGTAAACTCATTTCAGTTTAGTGTGACTGGTTCCAGTAATCATTCAGTGTACTTCTAGATTCAGTGAGGTGACTTGGCTCCAGTAATCATCTTCAGTTAGGTGTGTTCATAAATCTTTCGTTAGTTATGTTCAGTTCATTCAGGTTAGTGTGATGGTTCCAGTAATCATTCAAGTGTGGACTGGTCCAAGTAATCATTTCAGTTAGTTGACTGGTTCTAGTAATCATTTCAGTTAGTGTGACTGGTTCCAGTAAATCATTCAGTTAGTGTGCCACCGGTCTCGAGTAATCATGCAGTTAGTGTGACTGGTTCTAGTAATCATTCAGTCTAGTGTGACTGGTTCCAGTTAATCATTCAGTTAGTGTGACGGTTCTAGTAATCATTTCCAGTTAGTTGTGATGGTATCCAGTAATCATTTTCAGTAGTGGACTGGTCTCCATAATCATTTCAGTTAGGCGTGACTGGTGTCAATAATCATTTCATTAGTGGACGGCTCAGTAATCATTTCAGTTAGTGTGACTGGTTCCAGTAATCATTTCCCCCCGTGTGTGACGGTTCTAGTAATTCATTTCAGTTAGTGTGACTGGTTCTAGTAATCGACCTGTCAGGTAGGACGCAATCCAAGCGTGGGCCGCGCCGGAGATGCCCAGCTCGGAGAGGGTGGAGAGGAGGATCTGATGGTTGAGTATTGGCTTGGAGTATTGGCTTGGTCCCTCCCCACCCTGTCTGTTATAATATGGAGTATTGGCTTGGTCCCTCCTCACCCTGTCTGTTATAATATGGAATATTGGCTTGGTCCCTCCTCACCCTGTCTGTTATAATATGGAGTATTGGCTTGGTCCCTCCTCACCCTGTCTGTTATAATATGGAGTATTGGCTTGGTCCCTCCTCACCCTGTCTGTTATAATATGGAGTATTGGCTTGGTCCCTCCTCACCCTGTCTGTTATAATATGGAGTATTGGCTTGGTCCCTCCTCACCCTGTCTGTTATAATATGGAGTATTGGCTTGGTCCCTGTCTGTTATAATATGGAGTATTGGCTTGGTCCCTCCTCACCCTGTCTGTTATAATATGGAGTATTGGCTTGGTCCCTGTCTGTTATAATATGGAGTGTTGGCTTGGTCCCTCCTCACCCTGTCTGTTATAATATGGAGTACTGGCTTGGTCCCTCCCCACCCTGTCTGTTATAATATGGAGTATTGGCTTGATCCCTCCTCACCCTGTCTGTTATTATATGGAGTATTGGCTTGGTCCCTCCTCACCCTGTCTGTTATAATATGGAGTATTGGCTTGGTCCCTCCTCACCCTGTCTGTTATAATATGGAGTATTGGCTTGGTCCCTCCCCACCCTGTCTGTTATAATATGGAGTATTGGCCTGGTCCCTCCTCACCCTGTCTGTTATAATATGGAGTATTGGCTTGGTCCCTCCCCACCCTGTCTGTTATAATATGGAGTATTGGCTTGGTCCCTCCTCACCCTGTCTGTTATAATATGGAGTATTGGCTTGGTCCCTCCTCACCCTGTCTGTTATAATATGGAGTATTGGCTTGGTCCCTCCCCACCCTGTCTGTTATAATATGGTGTATTGGCTTGGTCCCTCCTCACCCTGTCTGTTATAATATGGAGTATTGGCTTGGTCCCTCCTCACCCTGTCTGTTATAATATGGAGTATTGGCTTGGTCCCTCCCCACCCTGTCTGTTATAATATGGAGTATTGGCTTGGTCCCTCCTCACCCTGTCTGTTATAATATGGAGTATTGGCTTGGTCCCTCCCCACCCTGTCTGTTATAATATGGAGTATTGGCTTGGTCCCTCCTCACCCTGTCTGTTATGATATGGAGTATTGGCTTGGTCCCTCCTCACCCTGTCTGTTATAATATGGTGTATTGGCTTGGTCCCTCCTCACCCTGTCTGTTATAATATGGAGTATTGGCTTGGTCCCTCCCCACCCTGTCTGTTATAATATGGAGTATTGGCTTGGTCCCTCCTCACCCTGTCTGTTATGATATGGAGTATTGGCTTGGTCCCTCCTCACCCTGTCTGTTATAATATGGAGTATTGGCTTGGTCCCTCCTCACCCTGTCTGTTATAATATGGAGTATTGGCTTGGTCCCTCCTCACCCTGTCTGTTATAATATGGAGTATTGGCTTGGTCCCTCCTCACCCTGTCTGTTATAATATGGAGTATTGGCTTGGTCCCTCCTCACTCTGTCTGTTATAATATGGAGTATTGGCTTGGTCCCTCCTCACCCTGTCTGTTATAATATGGAGTATTGGCTTGGTCCCTCCTCACCCTGTCTGTTATAATATGGAGTATTGACTTGGTCCCTCCTCACCCTGTCTGTTATAATATGGAGTATTGGCTTGGTCCCTCCTCACCCTGTCTGTTATGATATGGAGTATTGACTTGGTCCCTCCTCACCCTGTCTGTTATAATATGGAGTATTGGCTTGGTCCCTCCTCACCCTGTCTGTTATAATATGGAGTATTGACTTGGTCCCTCCTCACCCTGTCTGTTATAATATGGAGTATTGGCTTGGTCCCTCCTCACCCTGTCTGTTATAATATGGAGTATTGACTTGGTCCCTCCTCACCCTGTCTGTTATAATATGGAGTATTGGCTTGGTCCCTGTCTGTTATAATATGGAGTATTGGCTTGGTCCCTCCCCACCCTGTCTGTTATAATATGGAGTATTGGCTTGGTCCCTCCTCACCCTGTCTGTTATAATATGGAGTATTGGCTTGGTCCCTCCCCACCCTGTCTGTTATAATATGGAGTATTGGCTTGGTCCCTCCCCACCCTGTCTGTTATAATATGGAGTATTGGCTTGGTCCCTCCTCACCCTGTCTGTTATAATATGGAGTATTGACTTGGTCCCTCCTCACCCTGTCTGTTATAATATGGAGTATTGGCTTGGTCCCTCCTCACCCTGTCTGTTATAATATGGAGTATTGGCTTGGTCCCTCCTCACCCTGTCTGTTATAATATGGAGTATTGGCTTGGTCCCTGTCTGTTATAATATGGAGTATTGGCTTGGTCCCTCCTCACCCTGTCTGTTATAATATGGAGTATTGGCTTGGTCCCTCCTCACCCTGTCTGTTATAATATGGAGTATTGGCTTGGTCCCTCCTCACCCTGTCTGTTATAATATGGAGTATTGACTTGGTCCCTCCTCACCCTGTCTGTTATAATATGGAGTATTGGCTTGGTCCCTGTCTGTTATAATATGGAGTATTGGCTTGGTCCCTCCCCACCCTGTCTGTTATAATATGGAGTATTGGCTTGGTCCCTCCTCACCCTGTCTGTTATAATATGGAGTATTGGCTTGGTCCCTCCCCACCCTGTCTGTTATAATATGGAGTATTGGCTTGGTCCCTCCCCACCCTGTCTGTTATAATATGGAGTATTGGCTTGGTCCCTCCTCACCCTGTCTGTTATAATATGGAGTATTGACTTGGTCCCTCCTCACCCTGTCTGTTATAATATGGAGTATTGGCTTGGTCCCTCCTCACCCTGTCTGTTATAATATGGAGTATTGACTTGGTCCCTCCTCACCCTGTCTGTTATAATATGGAGTATTGGCTTGGTCCCTGTCTGTTATAATATGGAGTATTGGCTTGGTCCCTCCTCACCCTGTCTGTTATAATATGGAGTATTGGCTTGGTCCCTCCTCACCCTGTCTGTTATAATATGGAGTATTGGCTTGGTCCCTCCTCACCCTGTCTGTTATAATATGGAGTATTGACTTGGTCCCTCCTCACCCTGTCTGTTATAATATGGAGTATTGGCTTGGTCCCTGTCTGTTATAATATGGAGTATTGGCTTGGTCCCTCCTCACCCTGTCTGTTATAATATGGAGTATTATTATTATTACCGCTATATACAGTACATTATCCTGCACTATACTGCTATATACAGTACATTATCCTGCTCCATACTGCTATATACAGTACATTATCCTGCTCCATACTGCTATATACAGTACATTATCCTGCTCCATACTGCTATATACAGTACATTATCCTGCTCCATACTGCTATATACAGTACATTATCCTGCTCCATACTGCTATATACAGTACATTATCCTGCTCCATACTGCTATATACAGTACATTATCCTGCTCCATACTGCTATATACAGTACATTATCCTGCTCCATACTGCTATATACAGTACATTATCCTGCTCCATACTGCTATATACAGTACATTATCCTGCTCCATACTGCTATATACAGTACATTATCCTGCTCCATACTGCTATATACAGTACATTATCCTGCTCCATACCGCTATATACAGTACATTATCCTGCACTATACTGCTATATACAGTACATTATCCTGCTCCATACTGCTATATACAGTACATTATCCTGCTCCATACTGCTATATACAGTACATTATCCTGCTCCATACTGTTATATACAGTACATTATCCTGCTATATACAGTACATTATCCTGCTCCATACTGCTATATACAGTACATTATCCTGCTCCATACTGCTATATACAGTACATTATCCTGCTCCATACCGCTATATACAGTACATTATCCTGCACTATACTGCTATATACAGTACATTATCCTGCTCCATACTGCTATATACAGTACATTATCCTGCTCCATACTGCTATATACAGTACATTATCCTGCTCCATACTGTTATATACAGTACATTATCCTGCACTATACTGCTATATACAGTACATTATCCTGCTCCATACTGCTATATACAGTACATTATCCTGCTCCATACTACTATATACAGTACATTATCCTGCTCCATACTGCTATATACAGTACATTATCCTGCTCCATACTGTTATATACAGTACATTATCCTGCTCCATACCGCTATATACAGTACATTATCCTGCTCCATACTGCTATATACAGTACATTATCCTGCTCCATACTGTTATATACAGTACATTATCCTGCTCCATACTGTTATATACAGTACATTATCCTGCTCCATACTGTTATATACAGTACATTATCCTGCTCCATACTGCTATATACAGTACATTATCCTGCACTATACTGCTATATACAGTACATTATCCTGCTCCATACTGCTATATACAGTACATTATCCTGCTCCATACTGCTATATACAGTACATTATCCTGCTCCATACTGTTATATACAGTACATTATCCTGCTCCATACTGCTATATACAGTACATTATCCTGCTCCATACTGCTATATACAGTACATTATCCTGCTCCATACTGCTATATACAGTACATTATCCTGCTCCATACTGCTATATACAGTACATTATCCTGCTCCATACCGCTATATACAGTACATTATCCTGCTCCATACTGCTATATACAGTACATTATCCTGCTCCATACTGCTATATACAGTACATTATCCTGCTCCATACTGCTATATACAGTACATTATCCTGCTCCATACTGCTATATACAGTACATTATCCTGCTCCATACCGCTATATACAGTACATTATCCTGCTCCATACTGCTATATACAGTACATTATCCTGCTCCATACTGCTATATACAGTACATTATCCTGCTCCATACTGCTATATACAGTACATTATCCTGCTCCATACTGCTATATACAGTACATTATCCTGCACTATACTGCTATATACAGTACATTATCCTGCTATATACTGCTATATACAGTACATTATCCTGCTATATACAGTACATTATCCTGCACTATACTGCTATATACAGTACATTATCCTGCTATATACTGCTATATACAGTACATTATCCTGCTATATACAGTACATTATCCTGCTCCATACTGCTATATACAGTACATTATCCTGCTCCATACTGTTATATACAGTACATTATCCTGCTCCATACTGCTATATACAGTACATTATCCTGCTATATAGAGTACATTATCCTGCTATATAGAGTACATTATCCTGCTATATAGAGTACATTATCCTGCTATATAGAGTATATTATCCTGCTATATAGAGTACATTATCCTGCTATATAGAGTATATTATCCTGCTATATAGAGTATATTATCCTGCTATATACAGTACATTATCCTGCTATATAGAGTATATTATCCTGCTATATACAGTACATTATCCTGCTATATAGAGTATATTATCCTGCTATATACAGTACATTATCCTGCTATATAGAGTATATTATCCTGCTATATACAGTACATTATCCTGCTATATAGAGTATATTATCCTGCTATATACAGTACATTATCCTGCTATATAGAGTATATTATCCTGCTATATACAGTACATTATCCTGCTATATAGAGTATATTATCCTGCTATATACAGTACATTATCCTGCTATATAGAGTATATTATCCTGCTATATACAGTACATTATCCTGCTATATAGAGTATATTATCCTGCTATATACAGTACATTATCCTGCTATATAGAGTATATTATCCTGCTATATACAGTACATTATCCTGCTCCATACTGCTATATACAGTACATTATCCTGCTATATAGAGTATATTATCCTGCTATATACAGTACATTATCCTGCTATATAGAGTACATTATCCTGCTATATAGAGTATATTATCCTGCTATATAGAGTATATTATCCTGCTATATACAGTACATTATCCTGCTCCATACTGTTATATACAGTACATTATCCTGCTATATACAGTACATTATCCTGCTATATACAGTACATTATCCTGCTATATACAGTACATTATCCTGCTATATAGAGTACATTATCCTGCTATATAGAGTACATTATCCTCCTCCATACTGCTATATAGAGTACATTATCCTGCTCCATACTGCTATATACAGTACATTATCCTGCTATATAGAGTATATTATCATGACGTAATTAAGAAGTGATTGTTGATGCACTACAATGGTTTTGTTGTCTGATAACGTTTATTTACTACATTCTCTGAACTTTAAAAAACATGAGGAATACAACATGTATTGGAATAACAATAGAGCAATAACATAAAATGACAACTTGAGAATAAATGAACACAGTGAGAGATTTAACAAACGGGCCCAACAGAAAAGACTGTACTGAGGTTGAAGGCTTCTTTATACTGCCAGTCACCACAATGTATATTTCCTTCAACAATGACCACAGTAACACATATTTTAGAAAAATATAACATTTCAAATAAATATCATAAATATAAAGCACTTTAAGGGGAAAGAATTAACATGTGTTTCAGAAAAACTCTCTGGAAATATCTTGTTAAAAAATCTTGTTAAAATATCTTGTTTAAAAAATCTCTTATTTCTTGTTTCCTGCAGTCATCAGGTCTTCCAGACAGGTAGCGCTGTCAAACCTGAAACCTTCTATGATCAGAGTGTCTCCATCCTCCTCGATGCTGGCATCCCACATCCTAATCATCTGGTCCCGCTGTCACAACATCGATACACACGTAACATGTAGCAAAATACAACATGGCGGCGTCATTTATCTCATTGAAAATAGTCAATCATTGATGTATGTAATGTGTCTGCAGAAACATCCTAATAGCAGTGGATACTGGATACCCAGGAGATGAGTCAAATACAGAAGTTACTAGAACCTAAATGTCTCTACCTTGCCCTGGTTGTCCTGCTGGTTGGAGCATTGTCTGAGCATCCTCTCAATGGCATGCATTAACCTCTGAGCCTGAAACAACACTGACACACAGTCACACGGGGGTCACATCATGCATTAACCTCTGAGCCTGAAACAACACTGACACACAGTCACACGGGGGTCACATCATGCATTAACCTCTGAGCCTGAAACAACACTGACACACAGTCACACGGGGGTCACATCATGCATTAACCTCTGAGCCTGACTCAACACTGACACACAGTCACACGGGGGTCACATCATGCATTAACCTCTGAGCCTGACTCAACACTGACACACAGTCACACGGGGGTCACATCATGCATTAACCTCTGAGCCTGACTCAACACTGACACACAGTCACACGGGGGTCACATCATGCATTAACCTCTGAGCCTGACTCAACACTGACACACAGTCACACGGGGGTCACATCATGCATTAACCTCTGAGCCTGACTCAACACTGACACACAGTCACACGGGGGTCACATCATGCATTAACCTCTGAGCCTGAAACAACACTGACACACAGTCACACGGGGGTCACATCATGCATTAACCTCTGAGCCTGACTCAACACTGACACACAGTCACACAGGGGTCACATCATGCATTAACCTCTGAGCCTGAAACAACACTGACACACAGTCACACGGGGGTCACATCATGCATTAACCTCTGAGCCTGACTCAACACTGACACACAGTCACACGGGGGTCACATCATGCATTAACCTCTGAGCCTGAAACAACACTGACACACAGTCACACGGGGGTCACATCATGCATTAACCTCTGAGCCTGACTCAACACTGACACACAGTCACACGGGGGTCACATCATGCATTAACCTCTGAGCCTGACTCAACACTGACACACAGTCACACGGGGGTCACATCATGCATTAACCTCTGAGCCTGACTCAACACTGACACACAGTCACAAGGGGGTCACATCATGCATTAACCTCTGAGCCTGACTCAACACTGACACACAGTCACAAGGGGGTCACATCATGCATTAACCTCTGAGCCTGACTCAACACTGACACACAGTCACAAGGGGGTCACATCATGCATTAACCTCTGAGCCTGACTCAACACTGACACACAGTCACAAGGGGGTCACATCATGCATTAACCTCTGAGCCTGAAACAACACTGACACACAGTCACACGGGGGTCACATCATGCATTAACCTCTGAGCCTGAAACAACACTGACACACAGTCACACGGGGGTCACATCATGCATTAACCTCTGAGCCTGAAACAACACTGACAAACAGTCACACGGGGGTCACATCATGCATTAACCTCTGAGCCTGACTCAACACTGACACACAGTCACACGGGGGTCACGTCATGCAACACAGAATCAACACAGTATCACCACAGAACTATTCGGACAACAGCATAGCACCATCTCCATATATCTGAATTTATTTTTCTGCCTATTTCAAATATGAAACTTATTTCAAATATGAAACTGACTTCAAATATGAAACATTAGAACCCAATTCTGGGACAATTCTGAATGCCATTAAAAAACAAATGCACCATGTTCAAAAAGACAGTGGTCAGGTGACAGTATCTCAGAGACTCTATTAATGCAGTTATTCAGATGTAAGTCTACTCACATTCCTGAGGCTGGAAGTGGCTGATCTGCAGTCTCTCCTCACATCCCATCTCCCTGACCTTAGCCACCTCCTCCATCGCCACCTCATACGACTTCCTCATAGCACCTCGCATGTTCCTGTATTTGGGCTACGCCGAAAAAACACTTTTATTTTGTTTCTCAGACACAGATTTAAGCCTAGTTTTGGAATTTAAAAAACAACATTTTCATTAGAGATTCTCCATTGAGAGGTTTTATTCTAGTTTAGGACCAGGCTAAATCTGTGTCTGGAAAAACCAGCTCAAAACGTTTCAGATGTTTTAAATTCCCTCCAAGATAATATGTCTCGTCATATCACTGAATCTTTCATCTCTATTGGCCTTCACTAACTAACATTAAACTGGCACACAAAGAAAAAAGATACATACTTTAGTGGAGGAGGTGTGGTAGAGTTCGACATGCTTGGCAGCAGCCCAGTATCTGGTGTGAGGTTTCCCCAGGAACTCAACATGGTAGTGCTCCACATAACCCTCGCTGTCCAGCCTCACATACTCCTCCACGTTGGGGTCTGGACTTAGAATGGCTGGCCACCTGGAGAGAGCAACAATGATTAGTTAACGCTTTATCTGACACGGGTATGGATGAATTCAATAGAACTAACTGTAGTAGTTAAGGGACGGTTTTCATGGAACTAGATTAAACCTATTTCTGGATTAAAAAGCCCTTCAGGCCTAGGGTTAGTGCCTGTTTTCATGGAACTAGATTAAACCTACTTCTGGATTAAAAAGCCCTTCAGGCCTAGGGTTAGTGCCTGTTTTCATGGAACTAGATTAAACCTATTTCTGGACTAAAAAGCCCTTCAGGCCTAGGGTTAGTGCCTGTTTTCATGGAACTATATTAAACCTACTTCTGGACTAAAAAACCCTTCAGGCCTAGCCTTGATCTGAGTCCTGGAAACGGGCACATAAGCACCAACAGCCACCCATCCCGTACCATGGCCAGTTGCATCCTTTCACCAGCACCAGGCTCCCGACAGGAAGCAGGAAGTACACCACCTTCAGGCCATGTTCCTTGAACTGGGAGTTGTTGGGGAAAGGGCCCTGAGGGATGTTGCAGTGGCTGAATAGAGGGTCTGGGTTCATATGACAGCGCCAGGACTTGTCATGGTCCAGCTCAGCCACCGCTTCATCACCCTTTGGTACCAGTCTCCACTTCAGGCATCTGGGAGACTCGCACTGGACCCAGGTCTTGTCTGCATAGTAGGATGTTTCATCCTCATTGGCATTCAGGTCTGGAAGAAGACTCATTTTTTTTTTACAGCTGAACTGAGCGATCTTGGCTGACCTAAACAAGCAAACACAAACATATTGGCTAGCTAGCCCATCTGATATTGTCATAGAGAAAATAAATCATTAGTGTCAGCGGTCTATAATGTATTTGCTAAGACTACTTGCTTGCAAATATTTTTAAATATACTGAGCTACTAGCTAGACAATGAATGAATGGCCTTTGCTAACAGATCCACACATTTAGATCGTCATGATTCTAGCTAACGTTAGCCAGCTGGCTAACAACATTCTAGCTTTGGATAAAATTATTCTTATTAGCGCCTAGCTAACGTCCGTCTCTAGATATATTGATAACTGGCTGGCTAGCTATCCCCGAATAAATGTATATAACCTTACACAGATTGAATTGCAAATGTGTATCACTACTACTAGCGAATTTAGCAAGCTAGCTCTCCAATTTATCATTTTGCTAGCTACCCGGCAAAGGCAAAATAATCGAGTGTCGAACTTTGCGGGGGAGAGGTCAGCAGAAGCCCGAGACCAGAAATTATGTTCATGTCATAAAAATAAAATAGTAGGAATACACATTATATTGTTTCTATAATCTCTAGCCCATAGTTTGGAAGCTTTTCAAATATTATAGTATTCATCCGAGTAACATATCTAGTTACAACCAGATTAATAGTTTTTTAAAGTCGAGGATGACGTCGGGGCTTTTATTTTGAAAATCACTTCACCCCGGAAGTTTTGAAAGTGACATTTCACATGACGGTGGATGTTTCCTGGTTCATGGTTATTCACAAATGTATTATATATCGAAAACATATAAAATAACGATTTACAACCGATATATATTTTGGCATCACAGTCGTCCTGTAAATTGGTACCAAACCATGCTCGGTAGATACACAACGTGATATCGTCGAAAACAACATCAACAAGGTAAAATAAGCTAACGCGGCTAGCTAGTATCAATTGATCATCAGCTGGCTGCGTATTCTTGTATCGTTTAGCTGCCAGCTAACTGCTATAAGACTGTCATCGCCAACTGGCTCACAGTTGTAAGGTCTAGATTACCAATTTAGCACGCTAGATAACACATCAGTCTTTAGTTTGGGTTGATCCATATTGAATAATGGCCTGTCCCGAGTTGCTAGCTAGCTATGCTAACGTCCTTCGAAATGCTGATGTTTTGATTTTGCCTGGTGTGGTGGAAAGGGACGTGTTTATTTTATGACAACCTGGATATATTTACTAATTGTTTTAACCGATAATAATGGATTATGGTTTTAACTAATGGTTTCAATAATAGATATATTGATTTCAACAAGTGTCATGACATACAACATTGGTTTTGCTTTCTCTTTTTGACGCAACAGTTCCTTAGCTCTCACTTCCGTTATCGTGTAACATTGCGACACAACATCAGGAGTCTGTGTATTGGGAATCCAACCAATACACAGACTCCCGATGTTGTGTCCCAGAGCTGGTTATCTTGGTGTCTTGCACAAGTAGCCAAGCCCAACGCAGCTTGTTATGGCTAAGATAAGAAAGAGAGAGGAGTTTAACCGGCTCCTCCTATTTATTTTTGTACCTAGACCTTTTCTCTGCATTTTCAAACGAGTGAGGTCAACTCATCGCTATAATCTCAATCCTGGACTTGTAGCACAACTGGCATGGCACACAACGATTGTCATTCTAAAGTTTGCTGGAAATAAACACATTTGTTCCCAAATATATGCAACTCTATGTCAAACTCATGACATTATTGTATTGTCTTAGTTGTGTATAACTGACTCCTCGGGTCTACCTCTGCTCTCTACTAGCTAGGCCTGGCATGGAGCTTGGCATTATTGTATTGTCTTAGTTGTGTATAACTGACTCCTCGGGTCTACTCTCTGCTCTCTACTAGCTAGGCCTGGCATGGAGCTTGGCATTATTGTATTGTCTTAGTTGTGTATAATTGACTCCTCGGGTCTACCTCTGCTCTCTACTAGCTAGGCCTGGCATGGAGCTTGGCATGGAGGCAGTGGAGGATGACATCTGCATTCTGAAGCACGAGACGGCGTACGGTGGAGCAGGAGAGAGCCCCGTGTCCGTGTGTGCCGGGGACGAGTCTGTAGCCTCCCACTTTGCCCTGGTCACAGCGTACGAGGACATCAAGAAGAGGCTGAGAGACACGGAGAGAGAGAACACACTGCTGAGGAAGAGAGTCAAACAGCTGGAAGATAAGGTACAGGCTTTCATTAAGACACAACAGTCAGCTGACAGTCAGCTGACTCAGCACCCAAATTAGGTTGGTAGTAAACCTTCTCTGCTCTAACAACTTCATACCTTGATACAGCAAGTAAGTTCTCAGCAGTAGCAGTAAAATACAACTTTATTATCCCGATTAGGGTCATAGATGTTTTTTGGGGGGGACAGATAAACCCTCAGATGGTCAAAGTAGATCTAGCTGTATTGTCAGGGGTTGTTCTCACAGTAAAACATTGTCACTTATCAATGTGTTGAGGTCATCCTGTTCTTGGAGAGGCTTGCATCATGAGATTCAACAGCTGTGTGTTGTAACCTGTAGCTGTGTGGTTGTCACCTGTAGCTGTGTGGTTGTCACCTGTAGCTGTGTGGTTGTCACCTGTAGCTGTGTGTTGTAACCTGTAGCTGTGTGTTGTAACCTGTAGCTGTGTGGTTGTCACCTGTAGCTGTGTGGTTGTCACCTGTAGCTGTGTGGTTGTCACCTGTAGCTGTGTGGTTGTCACCTGTAGCTGTGTGGTTGTCACCTGTAGCTGTGTGGTTGTCACCTGTAGCTGTGTGTTGTAACCTGTAGCTGTAGGTTGTAACCTGTAGCTGTGTGTTGTAACCTGTAGCGGTGTTGTAACCTGTAGCGGTGTTGTAACCTGTAGCTGTGTTGTAACCTGTAGCTGTGTGTTGTAACCTGTAGCTGTGTGTTGTAACCTGTAGCTGTGTTGTAGCTGTGTTGTAACTGATGACGTGTGGTTGTAACCTGTAGCTGTGTGTTGTAACCTGTAGCTGTGTGTTGTAACCTGTAGCTGTGTGTTGTAACCTGTAGCTGTGTTGTAACCTGTAGCTGTGTTGTAACCTGTAGCTGTGTTGTAACCTGTAGCTGTGTGTTGTAACCTGTAGCTGTGTGTTGTAACCTGTAGCTGTGTTGTAGCTGTGTTGTAACTGATGACGTGTGGTTGTAACCTGTAGCTGTTCAGGCCTGAAGCTCCTTCCCCTGAAGGACCCCAGTACGTCAACAAGGCCTTCAGTGCCTACCGTGGCATCTACATGGAGAAGGAGGACCTGCAACTGGAGCTAAATAAACTGGTATGTACAGTCCACTAGGTCCAGCTGGTGTGTACAGTCCACTAGGTCCAGCTGGTATGTACAGTCCACTAGGTCCAGCTGGTGTGGACAGTCCACTAGGTCCAGCTGGTGTGGACAGTCCACTAGGTCCAGCTGGTGTGTACAGTCCACTAGGTCCAGCTGGTGTGGACAGTCCACTATGTCCAGCTGGTGTGGACAGTCCACTAGGTCCAGCTGGTGTGTACAGTTCATTAGGTCCAGCTGGTATGTACAGTCCACTAGGTCCAGCTGGTATGTACAGTCCACTAGGTCCAGCTGGTGTAGACAGTCCACTAGGTCCAGCTGGTGTGTACAGTCCACTAGGTCCAGCTGGTGTGTACAGTCCACTAGGTCCAGCTGGTGTGTACAGTCCACTAGGTCCAGCTGGTGTGTACAGTCCACTAGGTCCAGCTGGTGTGTACAGTCCACTAGGTCCAGCTGGTGTGTACAGTCCACTAGGTCCAGCTGGTGTGTACAGTCCACTAGGTCCAGCTGTCGTGGACAGTCCACTAGGTCCAGCTGGCGTGGACAGTTCACTAGGTCCAGCTGGCGTGGACAGTCCACTAGGTCCAGCTGGTCAGAAGCAGTATCTCCTCCTGCTTCTCTGACTCTTCCTCTCTTTATCCTGTCTCTGTGTAACTGTCTCTCCTCCTGCTTCTCGGACTCTTCATCTTTTACTCTTCATCATATCTCTCTTTCTTTAACTGTGTTTCTCTAGAAGAGGGAGAAGAGTGAGTCTGAGAGGCTCCTGAATGAGCAGCTGCAGGCCAAAGAGATGGAGCTGCTGCAGTTGAAGACTGAGATGGAGACCAGCCAAGGTACTTTAATGAGCAGGGACTTAACCTCAGCCAAGGTACTTTAATGAGCAGGGACTTAACCTCAGCCAAGGTACTTTAATGAACAGGGACTTAACCTCAGCCAAGGTACTTTAATGAGCAGGGACTTAACCTCAGCCAAGGTACTTTAATGAGCAGGGACTTAACCTCAGCCAAGGTACTTTAATGAGCAGGAACCTAACCTCAGCCAAGGTACTTTAATGAGCAGGGACTTAACCTCAGCCAAGGTACTTTAATGAGCAGGGACTTGACCTCAGCCAAGGTACTTTAATGAGCAGGGACTTAACCTCAGCCAAGGTACTTTAATGAACAGGGACTTAACCTCAGCCAAGGTACTTTAATGAACAGGGACTTAACCTCAGCCAAGGGACCTCTCTACCCTGATGTTCAATGTTTCCCCCAGACAAGCTAGTGTTCATTGTTCAACCCTGATGTTCAATGTTTCCCCCAGACAAGCTAGAGTTAAAGAAGTAGAGGGGGGACTGATGTCACATGACCCAGAAGTGACAACGTGTATTCTAACCGTGTGTGTGTTCTCCCTCCGTAGTGATGAAGTCTCTAACCAGTAGTCAGGACTACTGGCAGGTGGACAGGATCAACAGTGAACTGAAGTTCCATACTCTGCAGGAGGAGTTGAAGAGGATGACTCTGGAGAAGAACCGACTGCAGGAACCCTGTGGGGTAAGACTATGATCTGTTGACCCAAAAACACGGTGAAGATCTGTTGACCCAAAAACACGGTGAAGGTCTGTTGACCCAAAAACACGGTGAAGGTCTGTTGACCCAAAAACACGGTGAAGGTCTTGTTGACCCAAAAACCCGGTGAAGGTCTTGTTGACCCAAAAACCCGGTGAAGGTCTTGTTGACCCAAAAACCCGGTGAAGGTCTTGTTGACCCAAAAACCCGGTGAAGGTCTTGTTGACCCAAAAACCCGGTGAAGGTCTTGTTGACCCAAAAACCCGGTGAAGGTCTGTTGACCCAAAAACCTTTGTTTTGAGGTCCATGAAGACACATTGTGGAGAAACCAGAATGCCTGTGTAGTTTGCCGGGCTTTTCTTTTCCAGACGTGGTCTGTGAACTACGCTCTTATTCTAGGGTTTCATTTATAACTCTTTTGATGACCTCCTCTTCCTAGGATTCTTCTGGAACTGACGGTGACCAGAATCACGTGGAGTCTAACCCCAGGTATGTCCCTCATCTCCTCAGAATACTCCTTCAGGTTCTTCAGGGGTAAATCTCACTAAATAAATTGGAAGCAGAATTTAGCCCCATTTTGAAACATGTCATAGTGTAGATGCCATACACCAGCCACCAGGTGGAGACAAAGCTTTGTTTACCTCAGAGCCAGGTAGATCTATGTCTGTAGTTTACCTAGCAACAGGGTTCACTTTCAATAAGAAACTCGTCTGAGTACTGGGACATGCCACTCAGATAGACTGATTGTACTAGAATAGACGGGGATACATGCCACTCAGACAGACAGATCGTACTAGAATAGACTAGGATACATGCCACAGAAATTCAAGGCATCAACAACCAACTCTGCCAGTTGTCCCATGCTGATGAACACTAATATCTCTGTTACACTGGCTCTATATACACTCACTGGCTCTATATACACTCACTGGCTCTATATACACTCACTGGCTCTATGTACACTCACTGGCTCTATATACACTCACTGGCTCTATATACACTCACTGGCTCTATGTACACTCACTGGCTCTATATACACTCACTGGCTCTATGTACACTCACTGGCTCTATATACACTCACTGGCTCTATATACACTCACTGGACTCACTGGCTCTATGTACACTCACTGGCTCTATGTACACTCACTGGCTCTATATACACTCACTGGCTCTATATACACTCACTGGCTCTATGTACACTCACTGGCTCTATATACACTCACTGGCTCTATGTACACTCACTGGCTCTATATACACTCACTGGCTCTATGTACACTCACTGGCTCTATATGCACTCACTGGCTCTATGTACACTCACTGGTCTCACTGGCTCTATATACACTCACTGGCTCTATATACACTCACTGGTCTCACTGGCTCTATATACACTCACTGGCTCTATATACACTCACTGGTCTCACTGGCTCTATATACACTCACTGGCTCTATATACACTCACTGGCTCTATATACACTCACTGGTCTCACTGGCTCTATGTACACTCACTGGCTCTATATACACTCACTGGCTCTATGTACACTCACTGGCTCTATATACACTCACTGGCTCTATAAACACTCACTGGCTCTATATACACTCACTGGTCTCACTGGCTCTATATACACTCACTGGCTCTATGTACACTCACTGGACTCACTGGCTCTATGTACACTCACTGGCTCTATGTACACTCACTGGCTCTATATACACTCACTGGACTCACTGGCTCTATGTACACTCACTGGCTCTATGTACACTCACTGGCTCTATGTACACTCACTGGACTCACTGGCTCTATGTACACTCACTGGCTCTATGTACACTCACTGGCTCTATATACACTCACTGGACTCACTGGCTCTATGTACACTCACTGGCTCTATATACACTCACTGGCTCTATATACACTCACTGGACTCACTGGCTCTATATACACTCACTGGCTCTATATACACTCACTGGACTCACTGGCTCTATATACACTCACTGGCTCTATATACACTCACTGGTCTCACTGGCTCTATATACACTCACTGGACTCACTGGCTCTATATACACTCACTGGACTCACTGGCTCTATATACACTCACTGGACTCACTGGCTCTATATACACTCACTGGACTCACTGGCTCTATATACACTCACTGGACTCACTGGCTCTATGTACACTCACTGGCTCTATGCACACTCACTGGCTCTATATAGACTCACTGGACTCACTGGCTCTATGTACACTCACTGGCTCTATATACACTCACTGGACTCACTGGCTCTATATACACTCACTGGCACTATATACACTCACTGGTCTCACTGGCTCTATATACACTCACTGGACTCACTGGCTCTATATACACTCACTGGCTCTATATACACTCACTGGACTCACTGGCTCTATATACACTCACTGGACTCACTGGCTCTATATAAACTCACTGGCTCTATATACACTCACTGGTCTCACTGGCTCTATATACACTCACTGGACTCACTGGCTCTATATACACTCACTGGCTCTATATACACTCACTGGCTCTATATACACTCACTGGTCTCACTGGCTCTATATACACTCACTGGACTCACTGGCTCTATATACACTCACTGGACTCACTGGCTCTATATACACTCACTGGTCTCACTGGCTCTATATACACTCACTGGTCTCACTGGCTCTATATACACTCACTGGACTCACTGGCTCTATATACACTCACTGGACTCACTGGCTCTATATACACTCACTGGACTCACTGGCTCTATATACACTCACTGGCTCTATATACACTCACTGGCTCTATATACACTCACTGGACTCACTGGCTCTATATACACTCACTGGTCTCACTGGCTCTATATACACTCACTGGTCTCACTGGCTCTATATACACTCACTGGTCTCACTGGCTCTATATACACTCACTGGCTCTATATACTGGCTCTATATACACTCACTGGCTCTATATACACTCACTGGCTCTATATACACTCACTGGCTCTATATACTGGCTCTATATACACTCACTGGCTCTATATACACTCACTGGCTGTATGTACACTCACTGGCTCTATATACACTCACTGGCTCTATATACACTCACTGGCTGTATGTACACTCACTGGCTCTATATACACTCACTGGACTCACTGGCTCTATATACACTCACTGGCTCTATATACACTCACACTCTTTCTCACTCTTCACATATGTTACAGCTACTCTGTTTATTATCTATCCTGATTGCCAAGACACTTTCACCCTCACCGACATGTACATATTACCTCAATAACCTCAACTACCTCGTACCCCTGCACCGTGACTCAGTACTCCTTGTATATAGTCTCATTACTACCTGGTACCCCTGCACCGTGACTCTGTACTCCTTGTATATAGTCTCATTACTACCTCGTACCCCTGCACCGTGACTCTGTACTCCTTGTATATAGTCTCATTACTACCTGGTACCCCTACACCGTGACTCAGTACTCCTTGTATATAGTCTCATTACTACCTGGTACCCCTGCACCGTGACTCAGTACTCCTTGTATATAGTCTCATTACTACCTGGTACCCCTACACCGTGACTCAGTACTCCTTGTATATAGTCTCATTACTACCTCGTACCCCTGCACCGTGACTCAGTACTCCTTGTATATAGTCTCATTACTACCTGGTACCCCTGCACCGTGACTCAGTACTCCTTGTATATAGTCTCATTACTACCTCGTACCCCTGCACCGTGACTCTCTACTCCTTGTATATAGTCTCATTACTACCTCGTACCCCTGCACCGTGACTCTGTACTCCTTGTATATAGTCTCATTACTACCTCGTACCCCTGCACCGTGACTCAGTACTCCTTGTATATAGTCTCATTACTACCTGGTACCCCTGCACCGTGACTCAGTACTCCTTGTATATAGTCTCATTACTACCTCGTACCCCTGCACCGTGACTCAGTACTCCTTGTATATAGTCTCATTACTACCTGGTACCCCTGCACCGTGACTCAGTACTCCTTGTATATAGTCTCATTACTACATCGTACCCCTGCACCGTGACTCTGTACTCCTTGTATATAGTCTCATTACTACCTGGTACCCCTGCACCGTGACTCTGTACTCCTTGTATATAGTCTCATTACTACCTCGTACCCCTGCACCGTGACTCTGTACTCCTTGTATATAGTCTCATTACTACCTCGTACCCCTGCACCGTGACTCTGTACTCCTTGTATATAGTCTCATTACTACCTCGTACCCCTGCACCGTGACTCTGTACTCCTTGTATATAGTCTCATTACTACCTGGTACCCCTGCACCGTGACTCTCTACTCCTTGTATATAGTCTCATTACTACCTGGTACCCCTGCACCGTGACTCTGTACTCCTTGTATATAGTCTCATTACTACCTCGTACCCCTGCACCGTGACTCAGTACTCCTTGTATATAGTCTGATTACTACCTCGTACCCCTGCACCGTGACTCTGTACTCCTTGTATATAGTCTCATTACTACCTCGTACCCCTGCACCGTGACTCAGTACTCCTTGTATATAGTCTCATTACTACCTCGTACCCCTGCACCGTGACTCTGTACTCCTTGTATATAGTCTCATTACTACCTCGTACCCCTGCACCGGGACTCTGTACTCCTTGTATATAGTCTCATTACTACCTGGTACCCCTGCACCGTGACTCGGTACTCCTTGTATATAGTCTCATTACTACCTCGTACCCCTGCACCGGGACTCTGTACTCCTTGTATATAGTCTCATTACTACCTGGTACCCCTGCACCGTGACTCGGTACTCCTTGTATATAGTCTCATTACTACCTGGTACCCCTGCACCGTGACTCTGTACTCCTTGTATATAGTCTCATTACTACCTGGTACCCCTGCACCGTGACTCGGTACTCCTTGTATATAGTCTCATTACTACCTCGTACCCCTGCACCGTGACTCTCTACTCCTTGTATATAGTCTCATTACTACCTCGTACCCCTGCACCGTGACTCAGTACTCCTTGTATATAGTCTCATTACTACCTCGTACCCCTGCACCGTGACTCTGTACTCCTTGTATATAGTCTCATTACTACCTCGTACCCCTGCACCGTGACTCTCTACTCCTTGTATATAGTCTCATTACTACCTCGTACCCCTGCACCGTGACTCAGTACTCCTTGTATATAGTCTGATTACTACCTCGTACCCCTGCACCGTGACTCTGTACTCCTTGTATATAGTCTCATTACTACCTCGTACCCCTGCACCGTGACTCTGTACTCCTTGTATATAGTCTCATTACTACCTCGTACCCCTGCACCGTGACTCTGTACTCCTTGTATATAGTCTCATTACTACCTCGTACCCCTGCACCGTGACTCAGTGCTCCTTGTATATAGTCTCATTATTGTTATTTTATTGTGTTACTATTTCCTTTTTTTTATTTAGTAAATGTTTCATACTTAAACTCTGCATGATTGGTGAATTGGCTGGTAAAGTAGCATTTCACTGTAAAGTCCACTACAGCAGTTGTATCAGGAGCGTTTGACAAATACAAAAGGGATTTGATCTAATTTGGGAACGTGGAGTAGACCTCCAGTACATTATTATGTCCACTAGTTGGCGCTACAGACCGAGTTTCATTCATAGAGAACCAAAGTAAATAGCCTTTTAATCACACCGAACAGGGCGCCACAGACCCAGAGTTTCATTCATAGAGAACCAAAGTAATAGCCTTTTAATCACACCGAACAGGGCGCTACAGACCCAGAGTTTCATTCATAGAGAACCAAAGTAATAGCCTTTTAATCACACCGAACAGGTGCCTGTCTGAAACAATGCCTTCTCCATCCTGTGAATCTCACAAGAGGATATTTTTTTTAAGCCGAGTATCTTTTTTTAAATGTAACGTTTGAAAAGCACTCGGCAAATAAATATATTATAATTCTGTAGAGAATCAGTACCAGACAAGCTTTTGACTAGTTTTGTGTGTGTATCTAATATATATATATTTATCTCATCTCATTGCTTAAATGTATGCATAAATAAGACCTTATAGATGCCAAGTCTTGGTCATGATATGGTTTTTCAGACAAAATAATCAAGAGGGAGATGCGACGTCCAAGAAATTTTAGCAATTACACTTCACATCGGGTTCAATTAGAAAAACAGCAGAAAAATATTCCGCTCAGTGAAACCAATAGCAAGTGATTGGAACATGACGATGAATGAAGGCCGGGAGGTCTCTCTGCTGCGTCCGGTTTAGTCAACGTGTTCATGAGATCTGTGCTCCTCTATAAAGTCTGTCTTACAGGTGCTGCTGCCAACATCACGTTTCTGACTCCCTTTAGGATGTTCAAAACATCTGGTGCATCTTCACTCTATATCATCACAAATATGCCTTTAGGTCTTTGCGTTAATGGTTAATGTTGAAGGATTTTTCTTCTATTATTATTTAAATAAATGTGTTTATTTTAATATTCTGGAATTGCTTGGAGAAGCGGAAAGTGGCAGCATTACTGTTTTCACAAATGTAAAAAAAGAAAACAAAAAAAAAATCTGTGTACTCCTGTCCTGAATTAAGTATGTATTGTGCAAATGTAAATAGTCCTGTAGATGAATGTAGGAGTGTTGTCCTGTAGTCTTGTCTCATTGTAGTCTTGTTATTTTACAGCGATAAGGCAGTTCTACAGTCCTATGAGGCCCTGGCCACTGAGATCTCCTCTCTACACTCAGTGTTGAAACAACAGTCTGACCTGGTGAAGAAGCTCGGAGACAAACCGCAGCTAGCAGCTAACAGACGAGGTGAGTTACAAACCACAGCTAGCAGCTAACAGACGAGGTGAGTTACAAACCACAGCTAGCAGCTAACAGACGAGGTGTTATAAACCACAGCTAGCAGCTAACAGACGAGGTGTTATAAACCACAGCTAGCAGCTAAGAGACGAGGTGAGTTACAAACTGCAGCTAACAGACGAGGTGAGTTATAAACCACAGCTAGCAGCTAACAGACGAGGTGAGTTACAAACCACAGCTAGTAGCTAACAGACGAGGTGAGTTACAAACCACAGCTAGCAGCTAACAGACGAGGTGAGTTACAAACCACAGCTAGCAGCTAACAGACGAGGTGAGTTATAAACCACAGCTAGCAGCTAACAGACGAGGTGAGTTACAAACCACAGCTAGCAGCTAACAGACGAGGTGAGTTACAAACCACAGCTAGCAGCTAACAGACGAGGTGAGTTACAAACCACAGCTAGCAGCTAACAGACGAGGTGAGTTACAAACCACAGCTAGCAGCTAACAGACGAGGTGAGTTACAAACCACAGCTAGCAGCTAACAGACGAGGTGAGTTACAAACCACAGCTAGCAGCTAACAGACGAGGTGAGTTATAAACCACAGCTAGCAGCTAACAGACGAGGTGTTATAAACCACAGCTAGCAGCTAACAGACGAGGTGAGTTACAAACCGCAGCTAACAGACGAGGTGAGTTACAAACCACAGCTAGCAGCTAACAGACGAGGTGTTATAAACCACAGCTAGCAGCTAACAGACGAGGTGTTATAAACCACAGCTAGCAGCTAAGAGACGAGGTGAGTTACAAACTGCAGCTAACAGACGAGGTGAGTTATAAACCACAGCTAGCAGCTAACAGACGAGGTGAGTTACAAACCACAGCTAGTAGCTAACAGACGAGGTGAGTTACAAACCACAGCTAGCAGCTAACAGACGAGGTGAGTTACAAACCACAGCTAGCAGCTAACAGACGAGGTGAGTTATAAACCACAGCTAGCAGCTAACAGACGAGGTGAGTTACAAACCACAGCTAGCAGCTAACAGACGAGGTGAGTTACAAACCACAGCTAGCAGCTAACAGACGAGGTGAGTTACAAACCACAGCTAGCAGCTAACAGACGAGGTGAGTTACAAACCACAGCTAGCAGCTAACAGACGAGGTGAGTTACAAACCACAGCTAGCAGCTAACAGACGAGGTGAGTTACAAACCACAGCTAGCAGCTAACAGACGAGGTGAGTTACAAACCACAGCTAGCAGCTAACAGACGAGGTGAGTTATAAACCACAGCTAGCAGCTAACAGACGAGGTGTTATAAACCACAGCTAGCAGCTAACAGACGAGGTGAGTTACAAACCGCAGCTAACAGACGAGGTGAGTTACAAACTGCAGCTAACAGATGAGGTGAGTTACAAAACACAGCTAGCAGCTAACAGACGAGGTGAGTTACAAACCACAGCTAGCAGCTAAGAGACGAGGTGAGTTATAAACCGCAGCTAACAGACGAGGTGAGTTATAAACCACAGCTAGCAGCTAACAGACGAGGTGAGTTACAAACCACAGCTAGCAGCTAACAGACGAGGTGAATTATAAACCACAGCTAGCAGCTAACAGACGAGGTGAGTTACAAACCACAGCTAGCAGCTAACAGACGAGGTGAGTTACAAACCACAGCTAGCAGCTAACAGACGAGGTGAGTTACAAACCACAGCTAGCAGCTAACAGACGAGGTGAATTATAAACCACAGCTAGCAGCTAACAGACGAGGTGAGTTACAAACCACAGCTAGCAGCTAACAGACGAGGTGAATTATAAACCACAGCTAGCAGCTAACAGACGAGGTGAGTTACAAACCACAGCTAGCAGCTAACAGACGAGGTGAGTTACAAACCACAGCTCACAGACGAGGTAAGTCCTGGCTGGGGCTCTTTCAGCAGACATTATGGAAGGTTGCAGACAGAAATGTCTTGAGCTGGCTAGATCCTCTATACTACATGGCAGAGATGTGTGTATTTTCTAGGTAATGTATTTCTATCTGAACAATCCAGGATAATGTGCCCCCCTCATTAACATAATCCCTGTGTATGAGGGAGAGGGCCTCGGACTAAAGAGCAGACTTTCTGACGTACTGCTACTACTTATTTAGTGTAGAGAAGTTCATGTTTTCTCTTCAAGTTCCCTTGTCAACATCTCATGAGTTCCCCCTTCTCTCTGAGTGTTAACTGAACCCAACTTGTCTTTTCACACATCTTAAAACAACATGCCATCAACAAGGAATCTTTCAAAATAAAAGTTGTTGATGAAAGAGAGTCTACTATGTAGGCTAGGTGGAAGAAAGAGGGATTCTACTGGAGGCTAGGTGGAAGAAAGAGGGATCCTACTGTAGGCTAGGTGGAGAAAGAGGGATTCTACTGGAGGCTAGGTGGAAGAAAGAGGGATTCTACTGGAGGCTAGGTGGAGAAAGAGGGATTCTACTGGAGGCTAGGTGGAGAAAGAGGGATTCTACTGGAGGCTAGGTGGAAGAAAGAGGGATTCTACTGGAGGCTAGGTGGAAGAAAGAGGGATTCTACTGGAGGCTAGGTGGAAGAAAGAGGGATTCTACTGGAGGCTAGGTGGAAGAAAGAGGGATTATACTGGAGGCTAGGTGGAGAAAGAGGAATTCTACTGGAGGCTAGATGGAGAAAGAGGGATTCTACTGGAGGCTAGGTGGAGAAAGAGGGATTCTACTGGAGGCTAGGTGGAGAAAGAGGGATTCTACTGTAGGCTAGGTGGAGAAAGAGGGATTCTACTGTAGGCTAGGTGGAGAAAGAGGGATTCTACTGTAGGCTAGGTGGAGAAAGAGGGATTCTACTGTAGGCTAGGTGGAGAAAGAGGGATTCTACTGGAGGCTAGGTGGAGAAAGAGGGATTCTACTGGAGGCTAGGTGGAGAAAGAGGGATTCTACTGTAGGCTAGGTGGAGAAAGAGGGATTCTACTGGAGGCTAGGTGGAGAAAGAGGGATTCTACTGGAGGCTAGGTGGAAAAAGAGGGATTCTACTGGAGGCTAGGTGGAGAAAGAGGGATTCTACTGGAGGCTAGGTGGAGAAAGAGGGAATCTACTGGAGGCTAGGTGGAGAAAGAGGGAATCTACTGGAGGCTGGGTGGAGAAAGAGGGATTCTACTGGAGGCTAGGTGGAGAAAGAGGGATTCTACTGGAGGCTAGGTGGAGAAAGAGGGATTCTACTGGAGGCTAGGTGGAGAAAGAGGGATTCTACTGTAGGCTAGGTGGAGAAAGAGGGATTCTACTGGAGGCTAGGTGGAGAAAGAGGGATTCTACTGGAGGCTAGGTGGAAAAAGAGGGATTCTACTGGAGGCTAGGTGGAGAAAGAGGGATTCTACTGGAGGCTAGGTGGAGAAAGAGGGAATCTACTGGAGGCTAGGTGGAGAAAGAGGGAATCTACTGGAGGCTGGGTGGAGAAAGAGGGATTCTACTGGAGGCTAGGTGGAGAAAGAGGGATTCTACTGGAGGCTAGGTGGAGAAAGAGGGATTCTACTGGAGGCTAGGTGGAGAAAGAGGGATTCTACTGGAGGCTAGGTGGAGAAAGAGGGATTATACTGTAGGCTAGGTGGAGAAAGAGGGATTCTACTGTAGGCTAGGTGGAGAAAGAGGGCTTCTACTGTAGGCTAGGTGGAGAAAGAGGGCTTCTACTGTAGGCTAGGTGGAGAAAGAGGGCTTCTACTGTAGGCTAGGTGGAGAAAGAGGGATTCTACTGTAGGCTAGGTGGAGAAAGAGGGCTTCTACTGTAGGCTAGGTGGAGAAAGAGGGATTATACTGGAGGCTAGGTGGAAGAAAGAGGGATTCTACTGTAGGCTAGGTGGAGAAAGAGGTATTCTACTGTAGGCTAGGTGGAAGAAAGAGGTATTCTACTGTAGGCTAGGTGGAGAAAGAGGGATTATACTGGAGGCTAGGTGGAGAAAGACAGCCGAGATATTATCATAGCACTACAATGGTAGAGGATATATTATCATAGCACTACAATGGTAGAGGATATATTATCATAGCACTACAATGGTAGAGGAGATATTATCATAGCACTAC
The DNA here is from genome assembly GCF_016432855.1 of Salvelinus namaycush. Classification (NCBI taxonomy): domain Eukaryota; kingdom Metazoa; phylum Chordata; class Actinopteri; order Salmoniformes; family Salmonidae; genus Salvelinus; species Salvelinus namaycush. Next base: position 93,003 of record NW_024061310.1, on the reverse strand, counting down.
AATGGTAGAGGATATATTATCATAACACTACAATGGTAGAGGAGATATTATCATAGCACTACAATGGTAGAGGATATATTATCATAGCACTACAATGGTAGAGGATATATTATCATAGCACTACAATGGTAGAGGATATATTATCATAGCACTACAATGGTAGAGGATATATTATCATAACACTACAATGGTAGAGGATATATTATCATAGCACTACAATGGTAGAGGAGATATTATCATAGCACTACAATGGTAGAGGAGATATTATCATAGCACTACAATGGTAGAGGAGATATTATCATAGCACTACAATGGTAGAGGAGATATTATCATAGCACTACAATGGTAGAGGATATATTATCATAGCACTACAATGGTAGAGGAGATATTATCATAGCACTACAATGGTAGAGGAGATATTATCATAGCACTACAATGGTAGAGGATATATTATCATAGCACTACAATGGTAGAGGATATATTATCATAGCACTACAATGGTAGAGGAGATATTATCATAGCACTACAATGGTAGAGGAGATATTATCATAGCACTACAATGGTAGAGGAGATATTATCATAGCACTACAATGGTAGAGGATATATTATCATAGCACTACAATGGTAGAGGATATATTATCATAGCACTACAATGGTAGAGGATATATTATCATAGCACTACAATGGTAGAGGAGATATTATCATAGCACTACAATGGTAGAGGATATATTATCATAACACTACAATGGTAGAGGATATATTATCATAGCACTACAATGGTAGAGGAGATATTATCATAGCACTACAATGGTAGAGGAGATATTATCATAGCACTACAATGGTAGAGGATATATTATCATAGCACTACAATGGTAGAGGAGGTATTATCATAGCACTACAATGGTAGAGGAGATATTATCATAGCACTACAATGGTAGAGGATATATTATCATAGCACTACAATGGTAGAGGATATATTATCATAGCACTACAATGGTAGAGGAGATATTATCATAGCACTACAATGGTAGAGGAGATATTATCATAGCACTACAATGGTAGAGGAGATATTATCATAGCACTACAATGGTAGAGGAGATATTATCATAGCACTACAATGGTAGAGGAGATATTATCATAGCACTACAATGGTAGAGGAGATATTATCATAGCACTACAATGGTAGAGGAGATATTATCATAGCACTACAATGGTAGAGGAGATATTATCATAGCACTACAATGGTAGAGGAGATATTATCATAGCACTACAATGGTAGAGGAGATATTATCATAGCACTACAATGGTAGAGGAGATATTATCATAGCACTACAATGGTAGAGGAGATATTATCATAACACTACAATGATATTAAAGCTCTTTGTTTTTCACCCCTGAAGAGGTTTAGTTTGTTGATATTCTCTTTGTGGAACAGAGGACCAAACAAGATATTTAGTAGGTTACTATTATCTTTGTGGAACAGAAGACCAAACAAGAGGTGCAAATTAGAATGAAATATAAAGAGCAAATATATTTATTCTAGTGAATATCCCAGACTAATCCTGTTTTGTAGATAAGGGAGAGATGTATTTATTCAAAGACACTGAGCATCTGTATTCGTCAGAGGTTCTCACCACGGAATCACTTTTATTCAAATGGAAACTCTCATGAGACTGTTTCTCTCTCTCTCCCTCCTGCTCTTCCATCAAACACAGAGGAACTCTCATTTAAACTTTATTATTATCCGCTCAACATGATGATTGGATAGAAAACCAATGATGTGTGTGTCTAATGTTGCATGCATTTGTGCTGCATATTAAAGAGGGTGTGTGTGTGTGTGTGTGTGTGTGTGTGTGTGTGTGTGTGTGTGTGTGTGTGTGTGTGTGTGTGTGTGTGTGTGTGTGTGTGTGTGTGTGTGTGTGTGTGTGTGTGTGTGTGTGTGTGTGTGTCAGACATTTGACTGAACTGCTCTGACTCTCTTTACCATAGAAAGAAATGTCTATTCTCTTTAAATATGTTTTCTAAGCCATGTTATCTCTGAGGGATGCATCTCTCTAAAAGCCTTAATCAGGCCTGTGTGTGTGTGTGTGTGTGTGTGTGTGTGTGTGTGTGTGTGTGTGTGTGTGTGTGTGTGTGTGTGTGTGTGTGTGTGTGTGTGTGTGTGTGTGTGTGTGTGTGTGTGTGTGTGTGTGTTGTGTCTCTGAAGCCTGTCTAGTTCTGAAGGGAACGTCAGAGGTGTGATTCTCACTCCATCTCTCCTCACACTACTCAGCCCAATTAGCTATACAGCCTCTGGAAACTACAGTGTCTGGCTGGCTGTCCCTCTGCCTGTCTGCATGGCTGTTCTTCTGTCTGTCGCTCTGCCTGTCTGGTTGTCTGTCGCTCTGGCTGTCTGTCGCTCTGCCTGTCTGGTTGTCTGTCCCTCTGCCTGTCTGGCTGGCTGTCTGTCCCTCTGCCTGTCTGGCTGGCTGTCCCTCTGCCTGTCTGGCTGGCTGTCCCTCTGCCTGTCTGGTTGGCTGTCCCTCTGCCTGTCTGCATGGCTGTTCTTCTGTCTGTCGCTCTGCCTGTCTGGTTGTCTGTCCCTCTGCCTGTCTGGCTGTCTGTCGCTCTGCCTGTCTGTCGCTCTGCCTGTCTGGTTGTCTGTCGCTCTGCCTGTCTGGCTGGCTGTCCCTCTGCCTGTCTGGCTGGCTGTCCCTCTGCCTGTCTGGTTGTCTGTCCCTCTGCCTGTCTGGTTGTCTGTCCCTCTGCCTGTCTGGCTGGCTGTCCCTCTGCCTGTCTGCATGGCTGTTCTTCTGTCTGTCGCTCTGCCTGTCTGGCTGTCTGTCGCTCTGGCTGTATGTCGCTCTGCCTGTCTGGTTGTCTGTCGCTCTGCCTGTCTGTCGCTCTGCCTGTCTGGTTGTCTGTCGCTCTGCCTGTCTGGTTGTCTGTCCCTCTGCCTGTCTGCATGGCTGTTCTTCTGTCTGTCGCTCTGCCTGTCTGGTTGTCTGTCGCTCTGCCTGTCTGTCGCTCTGCCTGTCTGGTCGTCTGTCGCTCTGGCTGTCTGTCGCTCTGCCTGTCTGGTCGTCTGTCGCTCTGGCTGGCTGTCCCTCTGCCTGTCTGGTTGTCTGTCGCTCTGGCGGTCTGTCGCTCTGCCTGTCTGGTTGTCTGTCGCTCTGCCTGTCTGGCTGGCTGTCTGCCGCTCTGGTTGTCTGTCGCTCTGGCTGTCTGTCGCTCTGCCTGTCTGCCTGTCTACCTGTCTCTGCCTGTCTACCTGTCTCTGCCTACCAGGCTGTCTGTTGCTATGTCTGTCCGTCGCTATGTCCGCCTGCCTGCCTGTCTGTCTGTCTGTCTGTCTGCCTGTCACTTTGATTTCTAGAGGAGAAAACTAAACTAAAATGCTGACAATGTAAGATAAATAAATAATTTCTTAATAAATATTTTGTCTCTTCTATTCACACACTGTTTACTAATTCCTTTTCAGCATCATCCAACCCAACCACATATCCCTAAAGGTACACTCTGTCAGCATCATCCAACCCAATCACACATCCCTAAAGGTATAACTCTGTCAGCATCATCCAACCCAATCACACATCCCTAAAGGTACACTCTGTCAGCATCATCCAACCCAATCACACATCCCTAAAGGTACACTCTGTCAGCATCATCCAACCCAATCACATATCCCTAAAGGTACACTCTGTCAGCATCATCCAACCCAATCACACATCCCTAAAGGTACACTCTGTCAGCATCATCCAACCCAATCACACATCCCTAAAGGTACACTCTGTCAGCATCATCCAACCAATCACACATCCCTAAAGGTACACTCTGTCAGCATCATCCAACCAATCACACATCCCTAAAGGTACACTCTGTCAGCATCATCCAACCAATCACACATCCCTAAAGGTACACTCTGTCAGCATCATCCAACCAATCACATATCCCTAAAGGTACACTCTGTCAGCATCATCCAACCAATCACACATCCCTAAAGGTACACTCTGTCAGCATCATCCAACCAATCACACATCCCTAAAGGTACACTCTGTCAGCATCATCCAACCCAACCACACATCCCTAAAGGTACACAGGAACAATCTTTAATTAATTAGCCTAGTTATTGGCATTCATCCAACTTAGAGGATAATGGATATCAATAAACAGCATTTAAAGTTGATTATTGAGCCCAAATTATTACTAGAACCAGTCACACTAACTGAAATGATTACTGGAACCAGTCACACTAACTGAAATGATTACTGGAGCCGTCACACTAACTGAAATGATTACTGGAACCAGTCACACTAACTGAAATGATTACTGGAACCAGTCACACTAACTGAAATGATTACTGGAGCCGTCACACTAACTGAAATGATTACTGGAACCAGTCACACTAACTGAAATGATTACTGGAACCAGTCACACTAACTGAAATGATTACTAGAACCAGTCACACTAACTGTAATGATTACTGGGACCAGTCACACTAACTGAAATGATTACTGGAACCAGTCACACTAACTGAAATGATTACTGGAACCAGTCACACTAACTGTAATGATTACTAGAACCAGTCACACTAACTGAAATGATTACTGGAGCCAGTCACACTAACTGAAATGATTACTGGAACCAGTCACACAAACTGAAATGATTACTGGAGCCAGTCACACTAACTGAAATGATTACTAGAACCAGTCACACTGAAATGATTACTAGAACCAGTCACACTAACTGAAATGATTACTAGAACCAGTCACACTAACTGAAATGATTACTGGAACCAGTCACACTAACTGAAATGATTACTGGAACCAGTCACACTAACTGAAATGATTACTAGAACCAGTCACACTAACTGTAATGATTACTGGAACCAGTCACACTAACTGAAATGATTACTGGAACCAGTCACACTAACTGAAATGATTACTGGAACCAGTCACATTAACTGAAATGATTACTGGAACCAGTCACACTAACTGAAATGATTACTAGAACCAGTCACACTAACTGAAATGATTACTAGAACCAGTCACACTGAAATGATTACTGGAACCAATCACACTAACTGAAATGAATACTGGAACCAGTCACACTAACTGAAATGATTACTGGAACCAGTCACACTAACTGTAATGATTACTGGAACCAGTCACACTAACTGTAATGATTACTAGAACCAGTCACACTAACTGTAATGATTACTGGAACCAGTCACACTAACTGTAATGATTACTGGAACCAGTCACACTAACTGTAATGATTACTGGAACCAGTCACACTAACTGAAATGATTACTGGAGCCAGTCACACTAACTGAAATGATTACTGGAGCCAGTCACACTAACTGAAATGATTACTGGAACCAGTCACACTAACTGAAATGATTACTGGGACCAGTCACACTAACTGAAATGATTACTAGAACCAGTCACACTAACTGTAATGATTACTGGGACCAGTCACACTAACTGAAATGATTACTGGAACCAGTCACACTAACTGAAATGATTACTGGAACCAGTCACACTAACTGAAATGATTACTGGAACCAGTCACACTAACTGAAATGATTACTGGAACCAGTCACACTAACTGAAATGATTACTGGAACCAGTCACACTAACTGTAATGATTACTAGAACCAGTCACACTAACTGAAATGATTACTGGAGCCAGTCACACTAACTGAAATGATTACTGGAACCAGTCACACAAACTGAAATGATTACTAGAACCAGTCACACTAACTGTAATGATTACTGGAACCAGTCACACTAACTGAAATGATTACTGGAACCAGTCACACTAACTGAAATGATTACTGGAACCAGTCACACTAACTGAAATGATTACTGGAACCAGTCACACTAACTGAAATGATTACTGGAACCAGTCACACTAACTGAAATGATTACTGGAACCAGTCACACTAACTGAAATGATTACTGGAACCAGTCACGCTAACTGAAATGATTACTGGAGCCAGTCACACTAACTGAAATGATTACTAGAACCAGTCACACTAACTGAAATGATTACTAGAACCAGTCACACTGAAATGATTACTGGAACCAATCACACTAACTGAAATGATTACTGGAACCAGTCGCACTAACTGAAATGATTACTGGAACCAGTCGCACTAACTGAAATGATTACTGGAACCAGTCACGCTAACTGTAATGATTACTGGAACCAGTCACGCTAACTGAAATGATTACTAGAACCAGTCACGCTAACTGAAATGATTACTGGAACCAGTCACACTAACTGAAATGATTACTGGAACCAGTCACACTAACTGAAATGATTACTAGAACCAGTCACGCTAACTGAAATGATTACTGGAACCAGTCACACTAACTGAAATGATTACTGGAGCCAGTCACACTAACTGAAATGATTACTGGAGCCAGTCACACTAACTGAAATGATTACTGGAGCCAGTCACACTAACTGAAATGATTACTGGAGCCAGTCACACTAACCGAAATGATTACTAGAATCAGTCACACTAACTGAAATGATTACTGGAACCAGTCACACTAACTGAAATGATTACTGGAGCCAGTCACACTAACTGAAATGATTACTGGAGCCAGTCACACTAACTGAAATGATTACTGGAGCCAGTCACACTAACTGAAATGATTACTGGAGCCAGTCACACTAACTGAAATGATTACTGGAACCAGTCACACTAACTGAAATGATTACTGGAACCAGTCACACTAACTGAAATGATTACTGGAACCAGTCGCACTAACTGAAATGATTACTAGAACCAGTCGCACTAACTGAAATGATTACTGGAACCAGTCACACTAACTGAAATGATTACTGGAACCAGTCACACTAACTGTAATGATTACTGGAACCAGTCACACTAACTGTAATGATTACTGGAACCAGTCACACTAACTGAAATGATTACTGGAGCCAGTCACACTAACTGAAATGATTACTGGAGCCAGTCACACTAACTGAAATGATTACTGGAGCCAGTCACACTAACTGAAATGATTACTGGAGCCAGTCACACTAACCGAAATGATTACTAGAATCAGTCACACTAACTGAAATGATTACTGGAACCAGTCACACTAACTGAAATGATTACTGGAGCCAGTCACACTAACTGAAATGATTACTGGAGCCAGTCACACTAACTGAAATGATTACTGGAGCCAGTCACACTAACTGAAATGATTACTGGAGCCAGTCACACTAACTGAAATGATTACTGGAACCAGTCACACTAACTGAAATGATTACTGGAACCAGTCACACTAACTGAAATGATTACTGGAACCAGTCGCACTAACTGAAATGATTACTAGAACCAGTCGCACTAACTGAAATGATTACTGGAACCAGTCACACTAACTGAAATGATTACTGGAACCAGTCACACTAACTGTAATGATTACTGGAACCAGTCACACTAACTGTAATGATTACTGGAACCAGTCACACTAACTGTAATGATTACTGGAACCAGTCACGCTAACTGTAATGATTACTGGAACCAGTCACACTAACTGTAATGATTACTGGAGCCAGTCACACTAACTGAAATGATTACTGGAACCAGTCACACTAACTGAAATGATTACTGGAACCAGTCATAATTACATAAATTGTGTGGTGGTTCGATACTAAGAGTTCCATGGACAAAGGAACATAATCCAAATGAATATTCACATAATCCTAATGAATATTCCCTGGTCTTCATGAGCAGTCCGGTGTGATGAGTTGCTTTGTTTTGAATTTTGTGTGTTTGAAATGGATTTATTTTCTTGAGTGCTGCTTTGGGGTAGGTGGCAAGGGTGAGGGTGCCAAATACTGGGGCTTGTTCAGTAGGGCATAACGTAGTAGAACATTTTGCAACTGAAGAAAACCAACAATTAGTGTCATTGTACCAGTTCAGGTAGTACCAAAATGTAATACCAAAACAACAGTGTCAAAATGGGTTCCTCCTGTTTGCCGTCTACTGAACACAACCAGGTAAAACATTCTAATTACCTGACAACCTGATTTAAATCAGTCATGTTTAAGAAATAGTGTTTGTGTTTGTTCTCTCTAGCTGCACCAACTGTCCCTGTCCAGTGTCTGGACGATGTGGAGAAGAACCTGAACCATCGGACAGTCCGCATGTCCGTGCCCCGTGCCCCTAGTGCCCCCCCTGTCCCCTCCAGCTCTGGCCGGCCCTGCCTGCCCCCCGTGGGCCCCCCGGCTCTGGAGGGTCTCAGGGAGGACTACTGGCCAAACGGTCCCTGGTCCAGCCACTACCCTGGAGCCTTGGGTCTGGACAGTACCAGCCCTGTCCTCCTGCCTCCTCCTCCTCTCAACCAGGCCTCTCTAGATGACTCCTCCTGGTCCTTCCCCTCGCCGCCCAAACCCAGCGACGCCCTCTTCTGGGAGGGCCAGAGGCAGGGTCTGAGCCAGGGCAGCCCCATCCACTCCTCCAGGGGTAATACCCCCATGAGCCCTAATGGAGACTGGGCCAAGCCCCCACCCTACTGAGGTGGAGGACTCCCTGTCTCTAAGCCTGCCCTGCCCGTGCAACACCCAACCTGCCTTAAGATGAGGAGACAACTCCTATGGACTCTCCAGCCCTGGCGAACTAGCTCCAGGACGATTCAACGAGCCACAGAACAAACCACAGGAGAAGATTCTGATGGGCTATCCTCTGACCCGGCCCAGACACACTGATGACTCCCCTCTCTGGGAATCAGGTGGCAGAGAAAGGAAGTTTCATCCAGCCAAGAGAGAAAGATGATGGGAGAAGTCTGGACAGACAGATTATGACTGTGTTTAATGTGTGTATCTATACTGGTATTTACTAGAGCTCAAAGCTGTAGTGAACTAATCCACAGTCTTGACTGCTTTTCAATTTTAGCCCCCCCGCTAATGTGACTTCTTTAACATGTTCCCCGTTGTCATGTATTATAAAGGTATATAGTCCATCCTTACGTTATCTGTCCTTCATAATATAGAGGTTGTAGTGAACCTGCGCTGTAACAGATACTGGTATATATATACCCCCCAGTAGCACCTAAAGCTGTTTTTAATCACACAAGGCAGGTAGCCTAGTGGTTAGAGTGTAGGGACGGCAGGTAGCCTAGTGGTTAGAGTGTAGGGACGGCAGGTAGCCTAGTGGTTAGAGTGTAGGGGCGGCAGGTAGCCTAGTGGTTAGAGTGTAGGGACGGCAGGTAGCCTAGCGGTTAGAGTGTAGGGACGGCAGGTAGCCTAGCGGTTAGAGTGTAGGGACGGCAGGTAGCCTAGTGGTTAGAGTGTAGGGACGGCAGGTAGCCTAGTGGTTAGAGTGTAGGGACGGCAGGTAGCCTAGTGGTTATAGTGTAGGGACGGCAGGTAGCCTAGTGGTTAGAGCGTTGGGACGGCAGGTAGCCTAGTGGTTAGAGCGTTGGGATGGCAGGTAGCCTAGTGGTTAGAGTGTAGGTAGCCTAGCCTAGCAGGTAGCCTAGTGGTTAGAGTGTAGGGGGGACAGGTAGCCTAGTGTTTAGAGCGTTGGGCAGGTAGCCTAGTGGTTAGAGCGTTGGGCAGGTAGCCTAGTGGTTAGAGCGTTGGGCAGGTAGCCTAGTGGTTAGAGCGTTGGGCAGGTAGCCTAGTGGTTAGAGCGTTGGGCAGGTAGCCTAGTGGTTAGAGCGTTGGGCAGGTAGCCTAGTGGTTAGAGCGTTGGGCAGGTAGCCAGAAGGTTGCTGGATCGAATCCCTGGGTTGACAAGGTATAAACCTCCACACAGCTTGCCTTGTCCTAAACCCCTTAACAAGGCTAATCTATCAGTTGTTTCAGATACTGATGGATCATTTGTATTGTATTTGTTTACAACTTACATTACACTACCAACAGTATGTGGACACCTGCTCCTCCAACGTCTCATTCCAAAATTATGGCCATTTAATATGGAGTTCGTCCCCCCTTTGCTGCTATAACAGCCTCCAGTCTTCTGGGAAGGCTTTCCTACTAGAGGTTGTAACATTGCTGAGGGGACTTTCTTCCATTCAGTCACAAGAGCATTAGTGAAGTCGGGCACTGATGTCGGGCGATTAGGCCTGGCTCGCAGTCTGCGCTCCAATTCATCCCAAAGGTGTTCGATGGGGTTAAGGTCAGGGCTCTGTGCAGATCAGTCAAGTTCTTCCACACCGATCTCGACAAACCATTTCTTTTCTGGACCTCGCTTTGTTGCAAGGGGGCATTGTCATGCTGAAACAGGAAAAGGCCTTCCCCAAAATGTTGCCGCAAAGTTGGAAGCACAGAATCATCTAGAATGTCATTGTATGCTGTAGCATTAAGATTTCCCTTCACTGGAACTAAGGGGCACGAACCATGAAAAACAGCCCCAGACCATTATTCCTCCTCCACCAAACTTTACAGGTAACGTTCTCCTTGCATCCGCCAAACCCAGATTTGTCCGTCGGACTGCCAGATGGTGAAGCGTGATTCATCACTTCAGAGAACACGTTTCCACTGCTCCGGAGTCCAATGGCGGCGAGCTTTACACCACTCCAGCCGACGCTTGGCATTGCGCATGGTGATCTTAGGCTTGTGTGCGGCTGCTCGGCCATGGAAACCCATTTCATGAAGCTCCCGATGCACAGTTATTGTGCTGACTTTGCTTCCAGAGGCAGTTTGGAACTCGGTAGTGAGGGTTGCGCTACGCGGTTCAGCACTCGGCGGTCCCGTTCTGTGAACTTGTGTGGTCTACCACTTCGCGGCTGAGCCGTTGTTTCTCATAGACACGTTTCCACTTCACAATAACAGCATTTACAGTTGACCTGGGGAAGCTTTAGCAGGGCAGAAATTACTAACTTAATTGTTGGGTAGGTGGCATCCTGTCACGGTGCCACGTTGAAAGTCACCGAGTTTTTCATGAAGGCCCATTCTGCTGCCAATGTTTGTCTATGGAGATTGCATGGTTGCGTGCTCGATTTTATACACCTGTCAACAACGGGTGTGGCTGAAATTGCTGAAATCCACTAATTTGTAGGGGGTGTCCTCAAACTTTTGTGTGTATATATATAGAGTATCATGTCAAATAAGCGTTGCAGAAATCCCCTGAAATATAAAGGCATTTAACCCAGTACTGCTCCTGACAAGTTCTGGAGGGCTTACAGCTCAAACCCACACTATACCTGGTATCAAGTTCTGGTGGGCTTACAGCTCAAACCCACACTATACCTGGTATCCAGTTCTGGTGGGCTTACAGCCCAAACCCACACCATACCTGGTATCAAGTTCTGGTGGGCTTACAGGCCAAATCCACACTATACCTGGTATCAAGTTCTGGTGGGCTTACAGGCCAAACCCACACCATACCTGGTATCAAGTTCTGGTGGGCTTACAGCTCAAATCCACACTATACCTGGTATCAAGTTCTGGTGGGCTTACAGGCCAAACCCACACCATACCTGGTATCAAGTTCTGGTGGGCTTACAGCCCAAACCCACACCATACCTGGTATCAAGTTCTGGTGGGCTTACAGCCCAAACCCACACCATACCTGGTATCAAGTTCTGGTGGGCTTACAGGCCAAACCCACACCATACCTGGTATCAAGTTCTGGAGGGCTTACAGGCCAAATCCACACCATACCTGGTATCAAGTTCTGGTGGGCTTACAGCCCAAACCCACACCATACCTGGTATCAAGTTCTGGTGGGCTTACAGCCCAAACCCACACCATACCTGGTATCAAGTTCTGGTGGGCTTACAGCCCAAACCCACACCATACCTGGTATCAAGTTCTGGTGTGCTTACAGCCCAAACCCACACCATACCTGGTATCAAGTTCTGGTGGGCTTACAGCCCAAATCCACACCATACCTGGTATCAAGTTCTGGTGGGCTTACAGCCCAAATCCACACCATACCTGGTATCAAGTTCTGGTGGGCTTACAACCCAAACCCACACCATACCTGGTATCAAGTTCTGGAGGGCTTACAACCCAAACCCACACCATACCTGGTATCAAGTTCTGGTGGGCTTACAGCCCAAACCCACACCATACCTGGTATCAAGTTCTGGTGGGCTTACAGGCCAAACCCACACCATACCTGGTATCAAGTTCTGGTGGGCTTACAGGCCAAACCCACACCATACCTGGTATCAAGTTCTGGTGGGCTCACAGCCCAAACCCACACCATACCTGGTATCAAGTTCTGGTGGGCTTACAGCCCAAACCCACACCATACCTGGTATCTAAACGTCAAAAGGAATCTTTTTTTTCCAAATTACTCACTTTTTTTCCAATGATTATTGTTCAGCTATTCTGCTTTGAAGTCAATGGAAGTTAGGGGCTTGTCTTTCACACCACAACCATGTCAATACAATAATATATACATATATATATGAGAGAGGTGTTATGGGAAGCACATGTAATCATATGAGAGTTGGTGTGCAGTAGCTGTACAGTCTTGTTTCTTGTGAGATGGCAATCCACTAGGTCAGTGGGGATACGCAAGATTTGGCCCCCTATTCTCTATATTAGTGCACTACCCAGTAGTTCACTATGTAGGGGATAGTGTGCCGTTTGGGAGATCCATGTAGAGTCGTAATAGTATGTTTTTGAAGTTTTCTGCCGGGCTGAGTTTTCTGCCGGGTTGAGTTGACTCCAGTGTTTTTAAGAGGCGTCCTAATATAGAGGAAGCCTCTCCATGGATACCAAGTGAAATATCACCTATAGAAGTGTCATGTGACTTCCTGTCTTGTCTGGTAAAAGGGATTTCACTTACCTCGATTTTCTCTTTCAGTCCCTTACAATTGTGATCAATGATTATTTCTTCTACATTTTTATTTTATTTTTTTTAACCAATGTTATTTTACAGCAGTTGTTTCATACTCACTCCTGTAAAAGATTTGCAGACCACAATGCAATGTACAGTAGATAAGGATTATATTTTAGAACCTACCGCTTTATGTAAATATGATTTTAAATTAAATAAACAATTGAATGTGAATGTCTTTTGATTCATAACTCACTACTTCATATCCTGTGTTCTTAACTTTACAAGATTCTAAATCATTTTTTGTGTTTTTTTTTTTTCTGTGATACACAAATATTGTGGACTGCCGGGTAGTAATATTTATTGACCGGTTAGAAACGGGTTGGATAAAGATCACGCCATTTGCCAAAAATGTGTGAATAAAGGCGTTCACTCACCATCTATTTTTGTGCAACGGATAACTGACCAACCAGAAGATCAGCACACGCGAGAATTGCCCGTTTTTGTTAACCCACTCAGATAATATCCTTTGTAGTTAGAACCTCCCTCTCTCTCTGTCTCGTAGACTAAAATAGTTCCATCACAGAAGAGCAGGGAAAAGCCCGAGCAAATGTATCTATATGATAAAATACAGGAAGTGACCCCAATCACACATACTGTAGTTATTCAGGTTATTTCAGTCCAACCCTGAGACCTATTTCAGCTATACCAAGTACTGTAATATAACGAGTGATGGTACGGTAGTGGATATGTAAGTGCCAACAATGCGGTACTTATTCACCAGTCAAACAGTCATGCAATCTAAAGATGGATTATTCATATGAAGTTGTAGCTAGTAGACCCGATGTCCCATGATATTGGTCATCTCTCATTCGGGATTATCATTTTATCAGCTATCACATGATATTGGTCATCTCTCATTCGGGATTATCATTTTATCAGCTATCACATGATATTGGTCATCTCTCATTCGGGCATATCATTTTATCAGCTATCACATGATATTGGTCATCTCTCATTCGGGCATATCATTTTATCAGCTATCACATGATATTGGTCATCTCTCATTCGGGCATATCATTTTATCAGCTATCACATGATATTGGTCATCTCTCATTCGGGTATATCATTTTATCAGCTATCACATGATATTGGTCATCTCTCATTCGGGCATATCATTTTATCAGCTATCACATGATATTGGTCATCTCTCATTCGGGATTATCATTTTATCAGCTATCACATGATATTGGTCATCTCTCATTCGGGATTATCATTTTATCAGCTATCACATGATATTGGTCATCTCTCATTCGGGATTATCATTTTATCAGCTATCACATGATATTGGTCATCTCTCATTCGGGCATATCATTTTATCAGCTATCACATGATATTGGTCATCTCTCATTCGGGCATATCATTTTATCAGCTATCAATTGTTTTACATGAGCGACATGAGATCAGATTGTGTCTCGGCATCAGAACCCGACCAGAACCCATCAGAACCCCATCAGAACCCGACCAGAACCCACCAGAACCCGACCAGAACCCGACCATCCACATCTCCAGTTATAGACTGACTGGCTCAGATAGAAGAACAAAGTTAGTGTATCATGGATACTGTTGATTGGCTAGCTGTGATTTCCAGTTTTTCACATAGTTGTAGGTACAGTGGGTATCAGAAGTATTCACCCCCCCCCCCTTGGATTTCTTCCCATTTTGTTGTGTTACCATGTAGGATTAATAATACAGATTTAATTGTGATTTTTAATTTTTTTTATCATTGATCTACACAAAATACTCCATAATGTCAAAGTAAAAATAATTCTACAAATATATTTACAAATGAATACACATTTTATAACTAACATATATTAGTTGCTTAAGTATTCACCCCCTTTTGTTTAGGCAAGCCTCAATTAGTACAGGAGTAAAATGTGGCTTAACAAATCACATAAATGACATGGACTCACTCTGTCTGAAATAATACAACATCTGGAAGGTCCCTCATTCAAGTGTTGAATTTCAAGCACAGATTAAACTCCACAGACCAGGGAGCTTTTCAAACACCTCAGAGAAGGACAGTGATTGGTCGATGGGTAACCAATAACAAATCACAGTGTGGTCAAGTGAATCATTATTCTGTGGATGATGTATTACGTCACCCAGACACAACGATAGTCATCCTTCTGAGCTGCAGGACGCGAAGGAAACTGCTCGGGAATGTCATGACAATTTTCAAAACACTTGACTCTGTGACCCATATGATTTTTTAAACAGCTATAGTTCAATGGCTGTGATGGGAGAAAACAGAGGATGGATCAACAACATTGTAGTGACTCCACAAAGGAATATAGTTGTTGGTCTTATGTTTGGGGAAAATCCACATCATCACTGAGTAACTGCCTCCTTATTTTCAAGCAAGGTGATGGCGGCATCATGCTATGGGTATGCTTAACATCGGCTAAGACAGGAGTTTTTCAGGATAAAAATAAATGGGATGAGCTAAGCACAGACAAAATCCAAGAGGAAAACCTGCTTCAGTCTGCTGTCCACCAGACACTGGTAGATGAATTCACCTTTCAGCAGGACAATAACCTAAAACACAAGGCCAAATCTACACTGGAGTTCCTTACCAAGAAGACATGAATGTTCCTGAGTGGCCAAGTTACAGTTTTGATTTAAACCTGCTTGAAAATATATGGCAAGACTTATAAAATGCTGTCTAACCATGATACCCAGCACCTTGACAGAGCTTGAAGAATTTTGAAAAGAATAATGGGCAAATATTGCACAATCCAGGTGTGTAAAACTCATGAGTTCCGATTCTGTTCCGGCTCGAGTTAAGCTCTTAAATGGAATGCAATTCCCCTTTTATGCCTTTTCTCTCTATGCATATTCTGACCTTGAATTTAAGCATGATTACAGCATGCGATTTAAATGAGAGTGTAACGGCAGCCTTCCTCCTCGTCTGAAGAGGAGGTGTAGCAGGGATCGGACCAAGACTTAGCGTAGCTCGTGTTCAACATGTTTTAATAGACGAGACGAAAACACTTACAAATAACAAAGTGGCAAACCGAAACAGTCCTCTCTGGTGAAACGAACACAAAGACAGGAAACAACCACCCACAAAATCCCAACACAAAACAAGCCACCTAAATATGATTCCCAATCAGAGACAACACAAAACACCTGCCTCTGATTGAGAACCATATTAGGCCAAACATAGAAACGGACAAACTAGACACACAACATAGAATGCCCACCCAGCTCACGTCCTGACCAACACTAAACAAGTAAAACACACAAGAACTATGGTCAGAACGTGACAGAGAGTAGCGGAAGTATGTTTTACAGATAGCAACAAAAATATATATTCTGACCTTGACTTAATTCATTCATAATTTATAAATAATTTATAAATTGATAAGAGCTATTGATAAAACCTAGGTAAATGAGTAATCCATTTGGAGAAGGCGATTGTAAATATACATAGCAATTGTTTTAGATTATTTTTCCTTATGATCCCTGGAGACGAATGTGAAACCCAGGGACTGCGGTTGAAAATTAGCCGGCTGGCTAAAACCGGCACTTTTACTGAAACGTTGATTAATGTGCACTGTCCCTGTAAAAATAAACTCAAACTCAAACCAGCCATATGGAAGCCTAACTGAAAATCATACCACGTGTATTGCGGTCCCTTTTACACTGTGAAATAGGATAATAAATACCTTCGCCATTAGTCAGAATATTTATTGTATGCTGTAGGGATGAACCTGCCGAGTTGTGTATGCGCTTTCGAATGTCTTGATTATGTCCGGGCTTTTCTCCGTTTTATTTTACAATTTGTATCATGTTAAATATTAGCGAATATCGAGAGCCACGTCAGTATTACCCACATACATTTTTTTTTTTAAATCATTCCATTCCGTTTACATTTATATCCTCTGTCACGTCCTTGTAAATTGTTCCTGGGCGTCGCTAGAGTTAGTGGATGATATTAGACTAACGTTGTGTAATGATTTGGGACATGTAGTCTATTTGAATCATTATGGTACTCCGGGTAGCGTAGCAGGTTAAACCTGGAGTCTGGCGCACGGTTCACCACGACTGGACCGTGGTCATTACACTTCCATGATTAGTGAGGATCAGGGTAGATTTATAGGACTATTGTTCAACCCCTATTGTACACTTTTTCACCTCCTTCCAATATTTTATGGATTAAACTTGAACATGACATCTTTCAGGATGAATTCAACCACAAGTGTTTTATTTATCAACATATTTCGTGCGTAAAAGCTCTCCAAACCGTTTATATATATATATATATATATGCATACTTTCCTAAACCTAAAATGTGCCTAAATAACCTTGAAGATCAAGAGTATTTTTATATCTACTAGGTTGGTCCTGAAACGGAAGCGAATATGCATAGATGGCTATTTTTCCCCCTTGATTCCTATATTCTGACCCCATTCTCTCCATGTATTCTAGCGTCTGTCAACTAAATTCTAATTAAATTGCACACCGTATTTAAAAGGGTGGCCAAGATAAATGTACTGAAAACTCCACGAGAAAAAAAAGTCTATTGGACACCGAGTAGGAGGGTTTTCAGCGGTTGAATGAAATGTATTCAGAGTGCTGCACGTTATGCTACTGAAAAATAAATACTGTGTGTAAGAAAGGCATATATTCCTATATCGAGATCGGCCCTTTAGAGACTTTCCCAGAAAGACTCCCAGTTGTAATCGCTGCTAAACGTGTTTCTAACGTGTATTGACTCAGGGCAGTGAATAGTTATCCAATCAAGGTATATTAGGGGTTTTCTTCATTAACAGTAAAAAAAAAAAAAATGTCAGAATTTAACTTTCACGGAATATTTTGTGTAGATCACTGACAAAAAAAAAAAAAAAATTAAATCCATTTTAATCCCACTTTTTAACACAAATGTGAAGAAATCCAAGAGGGGTGAATACTTATGATGGGCAGATATTGTGTGTGTGATATTTCATGAACAATTGTCTCACTTGTGCGACTACTGCTTGACAGCTGAACACTGAAATGGCCCTGCCACGTCTCACTGTGTTGCTATTCCCGTCTTGTAGCATACAGCGTCAGGCTTGTATGAATAACATGAATAGAGATTAACACATGTAATATAAAACAGGTAGATGAGATATGGGTGACAGTCAGTGAACCACAAACAGTATAAATCAAGGCTGTGTGGATGTGTGACAAGCCTAAGTGACTCAGTAATAAGACTTGAAATAGGTATTTCAAGGGACATTGAAAAAGGGTGATTGTGAACCAGGAAGTCATCGTTGTGACACCTGTATGGTTTAAAAAGCATAAAGTCACAACACAGAGAGGTTATGAACATCTGTTTGTCTTTATTTATATGTACTATAACACAATGTCAAGTCAAATGTCATATAATTATACCTTTTTACAACAACTCTGTCCATAATGCTTCACCTATAAATCATAAATCATCACACCAGTAGTTACGGCAACTCACCGGTGAATCCTAAATTATGGGATAAAGCCTCTATGCAGTATCAATCTGTGTATAATTAGGAACCATCTGGGAACATTCTCATAGTGGAGGATGTCAACACCTTGAATATTATTGATGTACTTTGGACAGGTCTTATATCGTTGGAATCAATCTCACTTTGGACAGTATTGGTTGCTAACAAGCTCAACATGAAAACACTTCCAAAGCATCGACAGAAACAATTCTTCATAAATATACAAACTGAAGAGCAGACAGACAGCATCAACAACACAAACATTACTGATCATTCTGAAACAGGAGGAACAGTGTGATTTTCCATCAGGGCTGTTTGATCAGATCAACCAGAGGGATTCTGTTGAGGAACAGTGTGATTATCCATCAGGGCTGTTTGATCAGATCAACCAGAGTGTCTCTGTTGAGGACACGTATCTTGTAAGAGATTCCTTTTCCCTACAAACAGGTGAACGGAGGCCTTTAGACACACCTTGCCAACCTGCCTCGTAGTCGTTACACAGGTCACTTAGGGCCTAGGATGTCCTCCTGTCTCCGGCCCCTTCGTTGATCTAGTTCCTCCCGCAGGGGCAATGAGCATCCCAACCTGATGTACAATATACACACTGTAAAGCCCTGTGAGTAGCACTCACTCCCCCTGCCACCCTCGTGACCCCTAACCCCCGCTACCTAACCACTCCTGTAGATCTGAGAGGATCGGATAGGTGGAAGCAACATGGCAACATGTTCAGGGGTCAGGGGTCAATTTGCATTCTACATGCTGGTTGGTAGTTTTTGTGAGCGGTTCTTAGCCGCCACCCCTGTCCTCTGGAACTCCAGCTTCTCCTTGATGTACTCCTGCTTGCACTCCTCGAAGAATGCTGAGTCTCTGTAGCTGAGAGACAGAGACAGACAGTGGTGTTCAGAAGACAGTTATCAATAGAGCACTGAGTCAGAACTAGTATGAAGAACAGTTATCATTAGAGCACTGAGTCAGTATGAAGAACAGTTATCATTAGAACACTGAGTCAGAACTAGTATGAAGAACAGTTATCATTAGAACACTGAGTCAGAACTAGTATGAAGAACAGTTATCATTAGAACACTGAGTCAGAACAGTTATCATCACAACACTGAGTCAGAACTAGTATGAAGAACAGTTATCATTAGAACACTGAGTCAGAACTAGTATGAAGAACAGTTATCATTAGAGCACTGAGTCAGTATGAAGAACAGTTATCATTAGAGCACTGAGTCAGAACTAGTATGAAGAACAGTTATCATTAGAACACTGAGTCAGAACTAGTATGAAGAACAGTTATCATTAGAGCACTGAGTCAGAACTAGTATGAAGAACAGTTATCATTAGAGCACTGAGTCAGAACTAGTATGAAGAACAGTTATCATTAGAGCACTGAGTCAGAACTAGTATGAAGAACAGTTATCATTAGAACACTGAGTCAGAACTAGTATGAAGAACAGTTATCATTAGAACACTGAGTCAGAACTAGTATGAAGAACAGTTATCATTAGAGCACTGAGTCAGAACTAGTATGAAGAACAGTTATCATTAGAGCACTGAGTCAGAACTAGTATGAAGAACAGTTATCATTAGAGCACTGACTCAGAACTAGTATGAAGAACAGTTATCATTAGAACACTGAGTCAGAACTAGTATGAAGAACAGTTATCATTAGAACACTGAGTCAGAACTAGTATGAAGAACAGTTATCATTAGAACACTGAGTCAGAACTAGTATGAAGAACAGTTATCATTAGAACACTGAGTCAGAACTAGTATGAAGAACAGTTATCATTAGAACACTGAGTCAGAACTAGTATGAAGAACAGTTATCATTAGAGCACTGAGTCAGAACTAGTATGAAGAACAGTTATCATTAGAGCACTGAGTCAGAACTAGTATGAAGAACAGTTATCATTAGAACACTGAGTCAGAACTAGTATGAAGAACAGTTATCATTAGAACACTGAGTCAGAACTAGTATGAAGAACAGTTATCATTAGAGCACTGAGTCAGAACTAGTATGAAGAACAGTTATCATTAGAGCACTGAGTCAGAACTAGTATGAAGAACAGTTATCATTAGAGCACTGAGTCAGAACTAGTATGAAGAACAGTTATCATTAGAACACTGAGTCAGAACTAGTATGAAGAACAGTTATCATTAGAACACTGAGTCAGAACTAGTATGAAGAACAGTTATCATTAGACACTGAGTCAGAACTAGTATGAAGAACAGTTATCATTAGAGCACTGAGTCAGAACTAGTATGAAGAACAGTTATCATTAGAACACTGAGTCAGAACTAGTATGAAGAACAGTTATCATTAGAACACTGAGTCAGAACTAGTATGAAGAACAGTTATCATTAGAACACTGAGTCAGAACTAGTATGAAGAACAGTTATCATTAGAGCACTGAGTCAGAACTAGTATGAAGAACAGTTATCATTAGAGCACTGAGTCAGAACTAGTATGAAGAACAGTTATCATTAGAACACTGAGTCAGAACTAGTATGAAGAACAGTTATCATTAGAACACTGAGTCAGAACTAGTATGAAGAACAGTTATCATTAGAACACTGAGTCAGTATGAATAACAGTTATCATTAGAAGCACTGAGTCAGTATGAAGAACAGTTATCATTAGAGCACTGAGTCAGAACTAGTATGAAGAACAGTTATCATTAGAACACTGAGTCAGAACTAGTATGAAGAACAGTTATCATTAGAACACTGAGTCAGAACTAGTATGAAGAACAGTTATCATTAGAACACTGAGTCAGAACTAGTATGAAGAACAGTTATCATTAGAACACTGAGTCAGAACTAGTATGAAGAACAGTTATCATTAGAGCACTGAGTCAGAACTAGTATGAAGAACAGTTATCATTAGAAGCACTGAGTCAGAACTAGTATGAAGAACAGTTATCATTAGAACACTGAGTCAGAACTAGTATGAAGAACAGTTATCATTAGAGCACTGAGTCAGAACTAGTATGAAGAACAGTTATCATTAGAACACTGAGTCAGAACTAGTATGAAGAACAGTTATCATTAGAACACTGAGTCAGAACTAGTATGAAGAACAGTTATCATTAGAGCACTGAGTCAGAACTAGTATGAAGAACAGTTATCATTAGAACACTGAGTCAGTATGAAGAACAGTTATCATTAGAACACTGAGTCAGAACTAGTATGAAGAACAGTTATCATTAGAACACTGAGTCAGTATGAAGAACAGTTATCATTAGAACACTGAGTCAGAACTAGTATGAAGAACAGTTATCATTAGAACACTGAGTCAGTATGAATAACAGTTATCATTAGAACACTGAGTCAGTATGAAGAACAGTTATCATTAGAGCACTGAGTCAGAACTAGTATGAAGAACAGTTATCATTAGAACACTGAGTCAGAACTAGTATGAAGAACAGTTATCATTAGAACACTGAGTCAGAACTAGTATGAAGAACAGTTATCATTAGAACACTGAGTCAGAACTAGTATGAAGAACAGTTATCATTAGAACACTGAGTCAGAACTAGTATGAAGAACAGTTATCATTAGAGCACTGAGTCAGAACTAGTATGAAGAACAGTTATCATTAGAACACTGAGTCAGAACTAGTATGAAGAACAGTTATCATTAGAACACTGAGTCAGAACTAGTATGAAGAACAGTTATCATTAGAGCACTGAGTCAGAACTAGTATGAAGAACAGTTATCATTAGAGCACTGAGTCAGAACTAGTATGAAGAACAGTTATCATTAGAGCACTGAGTCAGAACTAGTATGAAGAACAGTTATCATTAGAGCACTGAGTCAGAACTAGTATGAAGAACAGTTATCATTAGAGCACTGAGTCAGAACTAGTATGAAGAACAGTTATCATTAGAACACTGAGTCAGAACTAGTATGAAGAACAGTTATCATTAGAACACTGAGTCAGAACTAGTATGAAGAACAGTTATCATTAGAACACTGAGTCAGAACTAGTATGAAGAACAGTTATCATTAGAACACTGAGTCAGAACTAGTATGAAGAACAGTTATCATTAGAACACTGAGTCAGAACTAGTATGAAGAACAGTTATCATTAGAGCACTGAGTCAGAACTAGTATGAAGAACAGTTATCATTAGAGCACTGAGTCAGAACTAGTATGAAGAACAGTTATCATTAGAAGCACTGAGTCAGAACTAGTATGAAGAACAGTTATCATTAGAACACTGAGTCAGAACTAGTATGAAGAACAGTTATCATTAGAGCACTGAGTCAGAACTAGTATGAAGAACAGTTATCATTAGAGCACTGAGTCAGAACTAGTATGAAGAACAGTTATCATTAGAGCACTGAGTCAGAACTAGTATGAAGAACAGTTATCATTAGAACACTGAGTCAGAACTAGTATGAAGAACAGTTATCATTAGAGCACTGAGTCAGAACTAGTATGAAGAACAGTTATCATTAGAGCACTGAGTCAGAACTAGTATGAAGAACAGTTATCATTAGAACACTGAGTCAGAACTAGTATGAAGAACAGTTATCATTAGAACACTGAGTCAGAACTAGTATGAAGAACAGTTATCATTAGAACACTGAGTCAGTATGAAGAACAGTTATCATTAGAACACTGAGTCAGTATGAAGAACAGTTATCATTAGAACACTGAGTCAGTATGAAGAACAGTTATCATTAGAGCACTGAGTCAGAACTAGTATGAAGAACAGTTATCATTAGAACACTGAGTCAGAACTAGTATGAAGAACAGTTATCATTAGAACACTGAGTCAGAACTAGTATGAAGAACAGTTATCATTAGAACACTGAGTCAGAACTAGTATGAAGAACAGTTATCATTAGAACACTGAGTCAGAACTAGTATGAAGAACAGTTATCATTAGAGCACTGAGTCAGAACTAGTATGAAGAACAGTTATCATTAGAGCACTGAGTCAGAACTAGTATGAAGAACAGTTATCATTAGAACACTGAGTCAGAACTAGTATGAAGAACAGTTATCATTAGAGCACTGAGTCAGAACTAGTATGAAGAACAGTTATCATTAGAACACTGAGTCAGAACTAGTATGAAGAACAGTTATCATTAGAACACTGAGTCAGAACTAGTATGAAGAACAGTTATCATTAGAGCACTGAGTCAGAACTAGTATGAAGAACAGTTATCATTAGAACACTGAGTCAGTATGAAGAACAGTTATCATTAGAACACTGAGTCAGAACTAGTATGAAGAACAGTTATCATTAGAACACTGAGTCAGTATGAAGAACAGTTATCATTAGAACACTGAGTCAGAACTAGTATGAAGAACAGTTATCATTAGAACACTGAGTCAGTATGAATAACAGTTATCATTAGAACACTGAGTCAGTATGAAGAACAGTTATCATTAGAGCACTGAGTCAGAACTAGTATGAAGAACAGTTATCATTAGAACACTGAGTCAGAACTAGTATGAAGAACAGTTATCATTAGAACACTGAGTCAGAACTAGTATGAAGAACAGTTATCATTAGAACACTGAGTCAGAACTAGTATGAAGAACAGTTATCATTAGAACACTGAGTCAGAACTAGTATGAAGAACAGTTATCATTAGAGCACTGAGTCAGAACTAGTATGAAGAACAGTTATCATTAGAACACTGAGTCAGAACTAGTATGAAGAACAGTTATCATTAGAGCACTGAGTCAGAACTAGTATGAAGAACAGTTATCATTAGAGCACTGAGTCAGAACTAGTATGAAGAACAGTTATCATTAGAACACTGAGTCAGAACTAGTATGAAGAACAGTTATCATTAGAACACTGAGTCAGAACTAGTATGAAGAACAGTTATCATTAGAGCACTGAGTCAGAACTAGTATGAAGAACAGTTATCATTAGAACACTGAGTCAGTATGAAGAACAGTTATCATTAGAACACTGAGTCAGAACTAGTATGAAGAACAGTTATCATTAGAACACTGAGTCAGTATGAAGAACAGTTATCATTAGAACACTGAGTCAGAACTAGTATGAAGAACAGTTATCATTAGAGCACTGAGTCAGAACTAGTATGAAGAACAGTTATCATTAGAGCACTGAGTCAGAACTAGTATGAAGAACAGTTATCATTAGAACACTGAGTCAGAACTAGTATGAAGAACAGTTATCATTAGAGCACTGAGTCAGAACTAGTATGAAGAACAGTTATCATTAGAGCACTGAGTCAGAACTAGTATGAAGAACAGTTATCATTAGAACACTGAGTCAGAACTAGTATGAAGAACAGTTATCATTAGAACACTGAGTCAGAACTAGTATGAAGAACAGTTATCATTAGAACACTGAGTCAGTATGAAGAACAGTTATCATTAGAACACTGAGTCAGAACTAGTATGAAGAACAGTTATCATTAGAACACTGAGTCAGTATGAAGAACAGTTATCATTAGAACACTGAGTCAGAACTAGTATGAAGAACAGTTATCATTAGAACACTGAGTCAGAACTAGTATGAAGAACAGTTATCATTAGAACACTGAGTCAGAACTAGTATGAAGAACAGTTATCATTAGAGCACTGAGTCAGAACTAGTATGAAGAACAGTTATCATTAGAGCACTGAGTCAGAACTAGTATGAAGAACAGTTATCATTAGAGCACTGAGTCAGAACTAGTATGAAGAACAGTTATCATTAGAGCACTGAGTCAGAACTAGTATGAAGAACAGTTATCATTAGAGCACTGAGTCAGAACTAGTATGAAGAACAGTTATTATTAGAGCACTGAGTCAGAACTAGTATGAAGAACAGTTATCATTAGAGCACTGAGTCAGAACTAGTATGAAGAACAGTTATCATTAGAGCACTGAGTCAGAACTAGTATGAAGAACAGTTATCATTAGAACACTGAGTCAGTATGAAGAACAGTTATCATTAGAACACTGAGTCAGAACTAGTATGAAGAACAGTTATCATTAGAACACTGAGTCAGAACTAGTATGAAGAACAGTTATCATTAGAACACTGAGTCAGAACTAGTATGAAGAACAGTTATCATTAGAGCACTGAGTCAGAACTAGTATGAAGAACAGTTATCATTAGAGCACTGAGTCAGAACTAGTATGAAGAACAGTTATCATTAGAGCACTGAGTCAGAACTAGTATGAAGAACAGTTATCATTAGAGCACTGAGTCAGAACTAGTATGAAGAACAGTTATCATTAGAGCACTGAGTCAGAACTAGTATGAAGAACAGTTATCATTAGAGCACTGAGTCAGAACTAGTATGAAGAACAGTTATCATTAGAACACTGAGTCAGAACTAGTATGAAGAACAGTTATCATTAGAACACTGAGTCAGAACTAGTATGAAGAACAGTTATCATTAGAGCACTGAGTCAGAACTAGTATGAAGAACAGTTATCATTAGAGCACTGAGTCAGAACTAGTATGAAGAACAGTTATCATTAGAACACTGAGTCAGAACTAGTATGAAGAACAGTTATCATTAGAACACTGAGTCAGAACTAGTATGAAGAACAGTTATCATTAGAGCACTGAGTCAGAACTAGTATGAAGAACAGTTATCATTAGAACACTGAGTCAGTATGAAGAACAGTTATCATTAGAACACTGAGTCAGAACTAGTATGAAGAACAGTTATCATTAGAACACTGAGTCAGAACTAGTATGAAGAACAGTTATCATTAGAACACTGAGTCAGAACTAGTATGAAGAACAGTTATCATTAGAGCACTGAGTCAGAACTAGTATGAAGAACAGTTATCATTAGAGCACTGAGTCAGAACTAGTATGAAGAACAGTTATCATTAGAACACTGAGTCAGAACTAGTATGAAGAACAGTTATCATTAGAACACTGAGTCAGAACTAGTATGAAGAACAGTTATCATTAGAGCACTGAGTCAGAACTAGTATGAAGAACAGTTATCATTAGAACACTGAGTCAGTATGAAGAACAGTTATCATTAGAACACTGAGTCAGAACTAGTATGAAGAACAGTTATCATTAGAACACTGAGTCAGTATGAAGAAGTTATCATTAGAACACTGAGTCAGAACTAGTATGAAGAACAGTTATCATTAGAACACTGAGTCAGAACTAGTATGAAGAACAGTTATCATTAGAGCACTGAGTCAGAACTAGTATGAAGAACAGTTATCATTAGAGCACTGAGTCAGAACTAGTATGAAGAACAGTTATCATTAGAGCACTGAGTCAGAACTAGTATGAAGAACAGTTATCATTAGAGCACTGAGTCAGAACTAGTATGAAGAACAGTTATTATTAGAGCACTGAGTCAGAACTAGTATGAAGAACAGTTATCATTAGAGCACTGAGTCAGAACTAGTATGAAGAACAGTTATCATTAGAGCACTGAGTCAGAACTAGTATGAAGAACAGTTATCATTAGAACACTGAGTCAGTATGAAGAACAGTTATCATTAGAACACTGAGTCAGAACTAGTATGAAGAACAGTTATCATTAGAACACTGAGTCAGTATGAAGAACAGTTATCATTAGAACACTGAGTCAGAACTAGTATGAAGAACAGTTATCATTAGAACACTGAGTCAGAACTAGTATGAAGAACAGTTATCATTAGAGCACTGAGTCAGAACTAGTATGAAGAACAGTTATCATTAGAACACTGAGTCAGAACTAGTATGAATAACAGTTATCATTAGAGCACTGAGTCAGAACTAGTATGAAGAACAGTTATCATTAGAGCACTGAGTCAGAACTAGTATGAAGAACAGTTATCATTAGAGCACTGAGTCAGAACTAGTATGAAGAACAGTTATCATTAGAGCACTGAGTCAGAACTAGTATGAAGAACAGTTATCATTAGAGCACTGAGTCAGAACTAGTATGAAGAACAGTTATCATTAGAGCACTGAGTCAGAACTAGTATGAAGAACAGTTATCATTAGAGCACTGAGTCAGAACTAGTATGAAGAACAGTTATCATTAGAGCACTGAGTCAGAACTAGTATGAAGAACAGTTATCATTAGAACACTGAGTCAGAACTAGTATGAAGAACAGTTATCATTAGAACACAGTCAGTATGAAGAACAGTTATCATTAGAACACTGAGTCAGAACTAGTATGAAGAACAGTTATCATTAGAGCACTGAGTCAGAACTAGTATGAAGAACAGTTATCATTAGAGCACTGAGTCAGAACTAGTATGAAGAACAGTTATCATTAGAACACTGAGTCAGAACTAGTATGAAGAACAGTTATCATTAGAACACTGAGTCAGAACTAGTATGAAGAACAGTTATCATTAGAGCACTGAGTCAGAACTAGTATGAAGAACAGTTATCATTAGAACACTGAGTCAGTATGAAGAACAGTTATCATTAGAACACTGAGTCAGAACTAGTATGAAGAACAGTTATCATTAGAACACTGAGTCAGTATGAAGAACAGTTATCATTAGAACACTGAGTCAGAACTAGTATGAAGAACAGTTATCATTAGAGCACTGAGTCAGAACTAGTATGAAGAACAGTTATCATTAGAACACTGAGTCAGAACTAGTATGAAGAACAGTTATCATTAGAACACTGAGTCAGAACTAGTATGAAGAACAGTTATCATTAGAGCACTGAGTCAGAACTAGTATGAAGAACAGTTATCATTAGAACACTAAGTCAGTATGAAGAACAGTTATCATTAGAACACTGAGTCAGAACTAGTATGAAGAACAGTTATCATCAGAACACTGAGTCAGAACTAGTATGAAGAACAGTTATCATTAGAACACTGAGTCAGAACTAGTATGAAGAACAGTTATCATCAGAACACTGAGTCAGAACTAGTATGAAGAACAGTTATCATCAGAACACTGAGTCAGAACTAGTATGAAGAACAGTTATCATTAGAACACTGAGTCAGAACTAGTATGAAGATCAGTTATCATTAGAACACTGAGTCAGAACTAGTATGAAGAACAGTTATCATTAGAGCACTGAGTCAGTATGAAGAACAGTTATCATTAGAGCACTGAGTCAGAACTAGTATGAAGAACAGTTATCATTAGAACACTGAGTCAGAACTAGTATGAAGAACAGTTATCATTAGAACACTGAGTCAGAACTAGTATGAAGAACAGTTATCATTAGAGCACTGAGTCAGAACTAGTATGAAGAACAGTTATCATTAGAACACTGAGTCAGTATGAAGAACAGTTATCATCAGAACACTGAGTCAGAACTAGTATGAAGAACAGTTATCATCAGAACACTGAGTCAGAACTAGTATGAAGAACAGTTATCATTAGAGCACTGAGTCAGAACTAGTATGAAGAACAGTTATCATTAGAGCACTGAGTCAGAACTAGTATGAAGAACAGTTATCATTAGAACACTGAGTCAGTATGAAGAACAGTTATCATTAGAACACTGAGTCAGAACTAGTATGAAGAACAGTTATCATTAGAACACTGAGTCAGAACTAGTATGAAGAACAGTTATCATTAGAACACTGAGTCAGAACTAGTATGAAGAACAGTTATCATTAGAACACTGAGTCAGAACTAGTATGAAGAACAGTTATCATTAGAGCACTGAGTCAGAACTAGTATGAAGAACAGTTATCATTAGAGCACTGAGTCAGAACTAGTATGAAGAACAGTTATCATTAGAGCACTGAGTCAGAACTAGTATGAAGAACAGTTATCATTAGAGCACTGAGTCAGAACTAGTATGAAGAACAGTTATCATTAGAGCACTGAGTCAGAACTAGTATGAAGAACAGTTATCATTAGAGCACTGAGTCAGAACTAGTATGAAGAACAGTTATCATTAGAACACTGAGTCAGAACTAGTATGAAGAACAGTTATCATTAGAACACTGAGTCAGAACTAGTATGAAGAACAGTTATCATTAGAGCACTGAGTCAGAACTAGTATGAAGAACAGTTATCATTAGAGCACTGAGTCAGAACTAGTATGAAGAACAGTTATCATTAGAACACTGAGTCAGAACTAGTATGAAGAACAGTTATCATTAGAACACTGAGTCAGAACTAGTATGAAGAACAGTTATCATTAGAGCACTGAGTCAGAACTAGTATGAAGAACAGTTATCATTAGAACACTGAGTCAGTATGAAGAACAGTTATCATTAGAACACTGAGTCAGAACTAGTATGAAGAACAGTTATCATTAGAACACTGAGTCAGAACTAGTATGAAGAACAGTTATCATTAGAACACTGAGTCAGAACTAGTATGAAGAACAGTTATCATTAGAGCACTGAGTCAGAACTAGTATGAAGAACAGTTATCATTAGAGCACTGAGTCAGAACTAGTATGAAGAACAGTTATCATTAGAACACTGAGTCAGAACTAGTATGAAGAACAGTTATCATTAGAACACTGAGTCAGAACTAGTATGAAGAACAGTTATCATTAGAGCACTGAGTCAGAACTAGTATGAAGAACAGTTATCATTAGAACACTGAGTCAGTATGAAGAACAGTTATCATTAGAACACTGAGTCAGAACTAGTATGAAGAACAGTTATCATTAGAACACTGAGTCAGTATGAAGAACAGTTATCATTAGAACACTGAGTCAGAACTAGTATGAAGAACAGTTATCATTAGAACACTGAGTCAGAACTAGTATGAAGAACAGTTATCATTAGAGCACTGAGTCAGAACTAGTATGAAGAACAGTTATCATTAGAGCACTGAGTCAGAACTAGTATGAAGAACAGTTATCATTAGAGCACTGAGTCAGAACTAGTATGAAGAACAGTTATCATTAGAGCACTGAGTCAGAACTAGTATGAAGAACAGTTATTATTAGAGCACTGAGTCAGAACTAGTATGAAGAACAGTTATCATTAGAGCACTGAGTCAGAACTAGTATGAAGAACAGTTATCATTAGAGCACTGAGTCAGAACTAGTATGAAGAACAGTTATCATTAGAACACTGAGTCAGTATGAAGAACAGTTATCATTAGAACACTGAGTCAGAACTAGTATGAAGAACAGTTATCATTAGAACACTGAGTCAGTATGAAGAACAGTTATCATTAGAACACTGAGTCAGAACTAGTATGAAGAACAGTTATCATTAGAACACTGAGTCAGAACTAGTATGAAGAACAGTTATCATTAGAGCACTGAGTCAGAACTAGTATGAAGAACAGTTATCATTAGAACACTGAGTCAGAACTAGTATGAAGAACAGTTATCATTAGAGCACTGAGTCAGAACTAGTATGAAGAACAGTTATCATTAGAGCACTGAGTCAGAACTAGTATGAAGAACAGTTATCATTAGAGCACTGAGTCAGAACTAGTATGAAGAACAGTTATCATTAGAGCACTGAGTCAGAACTAGTATGAAGAACAGTTATCATTAGAGCACTGAGTCAGAACTAGTATGAAGAACAGTTATCATTAGAGCACTGAGTCAGAACTAGTATGAAGAACAGTTATCATTAGAGCACTGAGTCAGAACTAGTATGAAGAACAGTTATCATTAGAGCACTGAGTCAGAACTAGTATGAAGAACAGTTATCATTAGAACACTGAGTCAGAACTAGTATGAAGAACAGTTATCATTAGAACACAGTCAGTATGAAGAACAGTTATCATTAGAACACTGAGTCAGAACTAGTATGAAGAACAGTTATCATTAGAGCACTGAGTCAGAACTAGTATGAAGAACAGTTATCATTAGAGCACTGAGTCAGAACTAGTATGAAGAACAGTTATCATTAGAACACTGAGTCAGAACTAGTATGAAGAACAGTTATCATTAGAACACTGAGTCAGAACTAGTATGAAGAACAGTTATCATTAGAGCACTGAGTCAGAACTAGTATGAAGAACAGTTATCATTAGAACACTGAGTCAGTATGAAGAACAGTTATCATTAGAACACTGAGTCAGAACTAGTATGAAGAACAGTTATCATTAGAACACTGAGTCAGTATGAAGAACAGTTATCATTAGAACACTGAGTCAGAACTAGTATGAAGAACAGTTATCATTAGAGCACTGAGTCAGAACTAGTATGAAGAACAGTTATCATTAGAACACTGAGTCAGAACTAGTATGAAGAACAGTTATCATTAGAACACTGAGTCAGAACTAGTATGAAGAACAGTTATCATTAGAGCACTGAGTCAGAACTAGTATGAAGAACAGTTATCATTAGAACACTAAGTCAGTATGAAGAACAGTTATCATTAGAACACTGAGTCAGAACTAGTATGAAGAACAGTTATCATCAGAACACTGAGTCAGAACTAGTATGAAGAACAGTTATCATTAGAACACTGAGTCAGAACTAGTATGAAGAACAGTTATCATCAGAACACTGAGTCAGAACTAGTATGAAGAACAGTTATCATCAGAACACTGAGTCAGAACTAGTATGAAGAACAGTTATCATTAGAACACTGAGTCAGAACTAGTATGAAGATCAGTTATCATTAGAACACTGAGTCAGAACTAGTATGAAGAACAGTTATCATTAGAGCACTGAGTCAGTATGAAGAACAGTTATCATTAGAGCACTGAGTCAGAACTAGTATGAAGAACAGTTATCATTAGAACACTGAGTCAGAACTAGTATGAAGAACAGTTATCATTAGAACACTGAGTCAGAACTAGTATGAAGAACAGTTATCATTAGAGCACTGAGTCAGAACTAGTATGAAGAACAGTTATCATTAGAACACTGAGTCAGTATGAAGAACAGTTATCATCAGAACACTGAGTCAGAACTAGTATGAAGAACAGTTATCATTAGAACACTGAGTCAGAACTAGTATGAAGAACAGTTATCATTAGAGCACTGAGTCAGTATGAAGAACAGTTATCATTAGAGCACTGAGTCAGAACTAGTATGAAGAACAGTTATCATTAGAACACTGAGTCAGAACTAGTATGAAGAACAGTTATCATTAGAACACTGAGTCAGAACTAGTATGAAGAACAGTTATCATTAGAGCACTGAGTCAGAACTAGTATGAAGAACAGTTATCATTAGAGCACTGAGTCAGAACTAGTATGAAGAACAGTTATCATTAGAACACTGAGTCAGAACTAGTATGAAGAACAGTTATCATTAGAACACTGAGTCAAAACTAGTATGAAGAACAGTTATCATTAGAGCACTGAGTCAGAACTAGTATGAAGAACAGTTATCATTAGAGCACTGAGTCAGAACTAGTATGAAGAACAGTTATCATTAGAGCACTGAGTCAGAACTAGTATGAAGAACAGTTATCATTAGAACACTGAGTCAGAACTAGTATGAAGAACAGTTATCATTAGAACACTGAGTCAGAACTAGTATGAAGAACAGTTATCATTAGAACACTGAGTCAGAACTAGTATGAAGAACAGTTATCATTAGAACACTGAGTCAGAACTAGTATGAAGAACAGTTATCATTAGAACACTGAGTCAGAACTAGTATGAAGAACAGTTATCATTAGAGCACTGAGTCAGAACTAGTATGAAGAACAGTTATCATTAGAACACTGAGTCAGAACTAGTATGAAGAACAGTTATCATTAGAACACTGAGTCAGAACTAGTATGAAGAACAGTTATCATTAGAGCACTGAGTCAGAACTAGTATGAAGAACAGTTATCATTAGAGCACTGAGTCAGAACTAGTATGAAGAACAGTTATCATTAGAGCACTGAGTCAGAACTAGTATGAAGAACAGTTATCATTAGAACACTGAGTCAGAACTAGTATGAAGAACAGTTATCATTAGAACACTGAGTCAGAACTAGTATGAAGAACAGTTATCATTAGAACACTGAGTCAGAACTAGTATGAAGAACAGTTATCATTAGAACACTGAGTCAGTATGAATAACAGTTATCATTAGAACACTGAGTCAGTATGAAGAACAGTTATCATTAGAGCACTGAGTCAGAACTAGTATGAAGAACAGTTATCATTAGAACACTGAGTCAGAACTAGTATGAAGAACAGTTATCATTAGAACACTGAGTCAGAACTAGTATGAAGAACAGTTATCATTAGAACACTGAGTCAGAACTAGTATGAAGAACAGTTATCATTAGAACACTGAGTCAGAACTAGTATGAAGAACAGTTATCATTAGAACACTGAGTCAGAACTAGTATGAAGAACAGTTATCATTAGAGCACTGAGTCAGAACTAGTATGAAGAACAGTTATCATT
This sequence comes from Salvelinus namaycush, assembly GCF_016432855.1. NCBI lineage: Eukaryota > Metazoa > Chordata > Actinopteri > Salmoniformes > Salmonidae > Salvelinus > Salvelinus namaycush. Next base: position 59,505 of record NW_024061310.1, on the reverse strand, counting down.
AGAGCACTGAGTCAGAACTAGTATGAAGAACAGTTATCATTAGAACACTGAGTCAGAACTAGTATGAAGAACAGTTATCATTAGAACACTGAGTCAGAACTAGTATGAAGAACAGTTATCATTAGAGCACTGAGTCAGAACTAGTATGAAGAACAGTTATCATTAGAACACTGAGTCAGTATGAAGAACAGTTATCATTAGAACACTGAGTCAGAACTAGTATGAAGAACAGTTATCATTAGAACACTGAGTCAGTATGAAGAACAGTTATCATTAGAACACTGAGTCAGAACTAGTATGAAGAACAGTTATCATTAGAACACTGAGTCAGAACTAGTATGAAGAACAGTTATCATTAGAACACTGAGTCAGAACTAGTATGAAGAACAGTTATCATTAGAACACTGAGTCAGAACTAGTATGAAGAACAGTTATCATTAGAGCACTGAGTCAGAACTAGTATGAAGAACAGTTATCATTAGAGCACTGAGTCAGAACTAGTATGAAGAACAGTTATCATTAGAGCACTGAGTCAGAACTAGTATGAAGAACAGTTATCATTAGAGCACTGAGTCAGAACTAGTATGAAGAACAGTTATCATTAGAGCACTGAGTCAGAACTAGTATGAAGAACAGTTATCATTAGAGCACTGAGTCAGAACTAGTATGAAGAACAGTTATCATTAGAACACTGAGTCAGAACTAGTATGAAGAACAGTTATCATTAGAACACTGAGTCAGAACTAGTATGAAGAACAGTTATCATTAGAGCACTGAGTCAGAACTAGTATGAAGAACAGTTATCATTAGAGCACTGAGGCAGAACTAGTATGAAGAACAGTTATCATTAGAACACTGAGTCAGAACTAGTATGAAGAACAGTTATCATTAGAACACTGAGTCAGAACTAGTATGAAGAACAGTTATCATTAGAGCACTGAGTCAGAACTAGTATGAAGAACAGTTATCATTAGAACACTGAGTCAGTATGAAGAACAGTTATCATTAGAACACTGAGTCAGAACTAGTATGAAGAACAGTTATCATTAGAACACTGAGTCAGTATGAAGAACAGTTATCATTAGAACACTGAGTCAGAACTAGTATGAAGAACAGTTATCATTAAAACACTGAGTCAGAACTAGTATGAAGAACAGTTATCATTAGAGCACTGAGTCAGAACTAGTATGAAGAACAGTTATCATTAGAACACTGAGTCAGAACTAGTATGAAGAACAGTTATCATTAGAACACTGAGTCAGAACTAGTATGAAGAACAGTTATCATTAGAACACTGAGTCAGAACTAGTATGAAGAACAGTTATCATTAGAACACTGAGTCAGAACTAGTATGAAGAACAGTTATCATTAGAGCACTGAGTCAGAACTAGTATGAAGAACAGTTATCATTAGAGCACTGAGTCAGAACTAGTATGAAGAACAGTTATCATTAGAGCACTGAGTCAGAACTAGTATGAAGAACAGTTATCATTAGAGCACTGAGTCAGAACTAGTATGAAGAACAGTTATCATTAGAGCACTGAGTCAGAACTAGTATGAAGAACAGTTATCATTAGAGCACTGAGTCAGAACTAGTATGAAGAACAGTTATCATTAGAGCACTGAGTCAGAACTAGTATGAAGAACAGTTATCATTAGAACACTGAGTCAGAACTAGTATGAAGAACAGTTATCATTAGAACACTGAGTCAGAACTAGTATGAAGAACAGTTATCATTAGAACACTGAGTCAGTATGAAGAACAGTTATCATTAGAACACTGAGTCAGAACTAGTATGAAGAACAGTTATCATTAGAACACTGAGTCAGAACTAGTATGAAGAACAGTTATCATTAGAACACTGAGTCAGAACTAGTATGAAGAACAGTTATCATTAGAACACTGAGTCAGTATGAAGAACAGTTATCATTAGAACACTGAGTCAGAACTAGTATGAAGAACAGTTATCATTAGAACACTGAGTCAGTATGAAGAACAGTTATCATTAGAACACTGAGTCAGAACTAGTATGAAGAACAGTTATCATTAGAACACTGAGTCAGAACTAGTATGAAGAACAGTTATCATTAGAGCACTGAGTCAGAACTAGTATGAAGAACAGTTATCATTAGAACACTGAGTCAGAACTAGTATGAAGAACAGTTATCATTAGAGCACTGAGTCAGAACTAGTATGAAGAACAGTTATCATTAGAGCACTGAGTCAGAACTAGTATGAAGAACAGTTATCATTAGAACACTGAGTCAGAACTAGTATGAAGAACAGTTATCATTAGAACACTGAGTCAGAACTAGTATGAAGAACAGTTATCATTAGAACACTGAGTCAGAACTAGTATTAAGAACAGTTATCATTAGAGCACTGAGTCAGAACTAGTATGAAGAACAGTTATCATTAGAGCACTGAGTCAGAACTAGTATGAAGAACAGTTATCATTAGAACACTGAGTCAGAACTAGTATGAAGAACAGTTATCATTAGAACACTGAGTCAGAACTAGTATGAAGAACAGTTATCATTAGAACACTGAGTCAGAACTAGTATGAAGAACAGTTATCATTTGAACACTGAGTCAGAACTAGTATGAAGAATATACCAGAAAAAAATAAATGTATTGGACTTTATATAGTTTGTTAAATGGTTAAAAAACATGAAATAAATCTATGTGTTTTAAACTGTAAAGAAAAGAGATGTTTTATGAAGCCTTATTGATGACATGGGGTGTGAGTTAGTTGACTCACTGTACGGTGAGACACTCCTTCAGGGCAGCGTTCTCATCCCGACACTTGAACACCATCAGGAAGCCAGTCTCTTTACAGCAGTGGTTGAACGCTGAAACCAGATAGATGGAAGGAGACAGATTTAACCAGTACATTAACACCATCAGGAAGCCAGTCTCTTTACAGCAGTGGTTGAACGCTGAAACCAGATAGATGGAAGGAGACAGATTTAACCAGTACATTAACACCATCAGAAAGCCAGTCTCTTTACAGCAGTGGTTGAACGCTGAAACCAGATAGATGGAAGGAGACAGATTTAACCAGTACATCACCACTGACAGGGACTTTTTTTTAAAGGCAGCCAGGATAAGAGCCCCAGTGTAAACAAGTCATGTCTTTTTCAAATCTGTCCCCCTCTCTGCCAATCTGAGTGTAGCCACAGGCTGAGAGGAGAGAGAGGGGACAGCCAACCATACTGTCTCTGCTAGGCATCTCTGCCACACGGTGACAAGCCTGGTGAACGTAGATACTACCGTAGTGAGTACTGACAGGCCTCTTATCTTACCACAGCACCAATGCTTCCTCTACCGCCAGGCTGAAGTTAAAAAGAGAGACTCCATCATATGTATTCATACTTGTGGTTGGTGTTTCTGTCCACAACCATCTGGCTGGTATGGTCCATTATAACAATGTCTTTCACACAGACCAGGTCCATCTGGCTATTAATATGAATGGAAAAGCAATCTAAACTATTCATACAGAGGAGAGGCCATTACATGTAGAATGGTGCTTAATGAGGTTGGTTATCTGATCTCTGCTCAGGCAGAAGCAGCCAGCCAGGCCATCTAGCGCCCAGTGCTCCCCATACTGAGTCAATAGGGCTTTCTATTCATACAGAGGAGAGGCCATACATGTAGAATAGTGCTGAGTCAATAGGGCTTTCTATTCATACAGAGGAGAGGCCATACATGTAGAATAGTGCTGAGTCAATAGGGCTTTCTATTAATACAGAGGAGAGGCCATTACATGTAGAATAGTGCTTTATGAGGTTGGTTATCTGATCTCTGCTCAGGCAGAAGCAGCCAGCCAGGCCATCTAGCGCCCAGTGCTCCCCATACTGAGTCAATAGGGCTTTCTATTCATACAGAGGAGAGGCCTAAGTCATCCTATTTAGCTAGCGTGCCTAAGTACACTGCAGAGCGGTCTGCTCAAATCATTTGCGCCAACCTCCCGGGTGGCGCAGTGGTCTAGGGCCCTGCATCGCAGTGCTAGCTGCGCCACCAGAGTCTCTGGGTTCGCGCCCAGGCTCTGTCGCAGCCGGCCGCAACCGGGAGGTCCGTGGGGCGACGCACAATTGGCATAGCGTCGTCCGGGTTAGGGAGGGTTTGGCCGGTAGGGATATCCTTGTCTCAGTATGTAAAATGTAATAAAAATGTATGTAATAAAATGTATGCACTCTACTGTAAGTCGCTCTGGATAAGAGCGTCTGCTAAATGACTAAAATGTAAATGTAATTTTTTTTTGACTAGTTCTTCAACAGAAGATAAAGCACTAACTGTCTCTACCCCCTCTCCTAGTTGTGTACAGTCCTCTGTCATTTTAATTTACCTTTATTTAACTAGGCAAGTCAGTTAAGAACTAATTCTTATTTTCAATGACGGCCTAGTTAACTGTTAACTGCCTTGTTCAGTGGCAGAACGACAGATTTGTACCGTGTCAGCTTGGGGATTCAATCTTGCGACCTTTCGGTTACTAGTCCAACGCTCTAACCACTAGGCTACCCTGCCGCCCCATGTGGTCTATGCAGTCTGTGTGTATTTAACGTAGCAGGCGTAATACTCATATCGCTGCCCTAACAAAATGGGAGTGTTTGTCCCAAAGGCGGGCGACAAGCTTAGGTCCAAAAATAAGATCATTTTAACGCATTGGGATTAATTTTGGACAGATTTTAGTGAAGAGTGAAACGTCTCGCTTCACCTCTTTGATCCGTCTCTGTGTCATAAAAAAATGGTGCAATGGATTATGGTCATTATACACTGAGCAAAAAATATAAAACGCAACAATTTAAAGATTTTAACCAAGTTACAGTTCATATAAGGAAACCAGCCAATCAGAATTAGTTTCCCCCCCCCCCCAAAAAGAGCTTTATGACAGACAGAAATACTCCTGAGTTTCATCAGCTGTCCTGGTGGCTGGTCTCAGACGATCCCTGGGATGGAGTGGTTACACCTGGTCTGTGATTTTTAGTCCGGTTGGACGTAACTGCCAAAATGTCTAAAACGACATTGGAGGTGGCTTATGGTAGAGAAATTAACATTCAAGCCTCTGGCAACAGCTCTGGTGGACATTCCTGCAGTCAGCATGCCAATTGCGTGCTCCCTCAACATGGCATTGTGTTGTTTGACAAAACTGCACATTTTTGAGTGGCCTTTTATTGTCCCCAGCACAATATGCCACATCTGTTAGGTGGACGGATTATCTTGGCAAAGGAGAAATGCTCCCTGACAGGGATGTAAACCAATTTTTGCACAAAATTTACATGTTGCGCTTATATGTTTTGTTCAGTGTAGTTCATTATCACGTTTCTGCGCTGAACTAGGTTGAATATTTACTTATGGAAACTACAACTCCCTTCAACCCAGCGCTTCCCCACATCGTTATTGACTTGATTTCTCTGATTTCTCTCATGAATGATTTGGGCTCCCCAAAAAAAACGAACTAAATGGAATTCAAGTAATTGAAACGACATCGGTCAAGTAGTTGTTTAATAACCGGAAGAAATAGGAAATGGACGTTAATCGCTCAACACTAATGATCTATAGGTAGTCTGAATAACATACAGAACTCTGTAAACCAACGAGGTCTATAGTAACTCTGTAAACCAACGAGGTCTATAGTAACTCTGTAAACCAACGAGGTCTATAGTAACTCTGTAAACCAACGAGGTCTATAGTTACTCTGAATAACATACAGAACTCTGTAAACCAACGAGGTCTACAGTTACTCTGTAAACCAACGAGGTCTATAGTAACTCTGTAAACCAACGAGGTCTATAGTAACTCTGTAAACCAACGAGGTCTATAGTAACTCTGTAAACCAACGAGGTCTATAGTAACTCTGTAAACCAACGAGTTCTATAGTAACTCTGTAAACCAACGAGGTCTATAGTAACTCTGTAAACCAACGAGGTCTATAGTTACTCTAAATAACATACAGAACTCTGTAAACCAACGAGGTCTATAGTAACTCTGTAAACCAACGAGGTCTATAGTAACTCTGTAAACCAACGAGGTCTATAGTAACTCTGTAAACCAACGAGGTCTATAGTAACTCTGTAAACCAACGAGGTCTACAGTTACTCTGTAAACCAACGAGGTCTATAGTAACTCTGTAAACCAACGAGGTCTATAGTAACTCTGTAAACCAACGAGGTATATAGTTACTCTAAATAACATACAGAACTCTGTAAACCAACGAGGTCTATAGTAACTCTGTAAACCAACGAGGTCTATAGTAACTCTGTAAACCAACGAGGTCTATAGTTACTCTAAATAACATACAGAACTCTGAAAACCAACGAGGTCTATAGTTACTCTGTAAACCAACGAGGTCTATAGTAACTCTGTAAACCAACGAGGTCTATAGTTACTCTGTAAACCAACGAGGTCTATAGTAACTCTGTAAACCAACGAGGTCTATAGTAACTCTGTAAACCAACGAGGTCTATAGTAACTCTGTAAACCAACGAGGTCTATAGTAACTCTGTAAACCAACGAGGTCTATAGTAACTCTGAATAACATACAGAACTCTGTAAACCAACGAGGTCTATAGTAACTCTGTAAACCAACGAGGTCTATAGTAACTCTGTAAACCAACGAGGTCTATAGTTACTCTGAATAACATATAGAACTCTGTAAACCAACGAGGTCTATAGTTACTCTGTAAACCAACGAGGTCTATAGTTACTCTGTAAACCAACGAGGTCTATAGTTACTCTGTAAACCAACGAGGTCTATAGTTACTCTGAATAACATATAGAACTCTGTAAACCAACGAGGTCTATAGTTACTCTGTAAACCAACGAGGTCTATAGTAACTCTGTAAACCAACGAGGTCTATAGTTACTCTGTAAACCAACGAGGTCTATAGTTAGTCTGTAAACCAACGAGGTCTATAGTTACTCTGAATAACATATAGAACTCTGTAAACCAACGAGGTCTATAGTTACTCTGTAAACCAACGAGGTCTATAGTTACTCTGTAAACCAACGAGGTCTATAGTTACTCTGTAAACCAACGAGGTCTATAGTTACTCTGTAAACCAACGAGGTCTATAGTAACTCTGTAAACCAACGAGGTCTATAGTTACTCTGTAAACCAACGAGGTCTATAGTTACTCTGAATAACATACAGAACTCTGTAAACCAACGAGGTCTATAGTTAGTCTGTAAACCAACGAGGTCTATAGTTACTCTGTAAACCAACAAGGTCTATAGTAACTCTGTAAACCAACGAGGTCTATAGTAACTCTGAATAACATACAGAACTCTGTAAACCAACGAGGTCTATAGCTACTCTGTAAACCAACGAGGTCTATAGTAACTCTGAATAACATACAGAACTCTGTAAACCAACGAGGTCTATAGTAACTCTGTAAACCAACGAGGTCTATAGTAACTCTAAATAACATACAGAACTCTGTAAACCAACGAGGTCTATAGTTACTCTGTAAACCAACGAGGTCTATAGTAACTCTGTAAACCAACGAGGTCTATAGTAACTCTGTAAACCAACGAGGTCTATAGTAACTCTGTAAACCAACGAGGTCTATAGTTACTCTAAATAACATACAGAACTCTGAAAACCAACGAGGTCTATAGTTACTCTGTAAACCAACGAGGTCTATAGTAACTCTGTAAACCAACGAGGTCTATAGTAACTCTGTAAACCAACGAGGTCTATAGTAACTCTGTAAACCAACGAGGTCTATAGTAACTCTGTAAACCAACGAGGTCTATAGTAACTCTGTAAACCAACGAGGTCTATAGTAACTCTGAATAACATACAGAACTCTGTAAACCAACGAGGTCTATAGTAACTCTGTAAACCAACGAGGTCTATAGTAACTCTGTAAACCAACGAGGTCTATAGTAACTCTGTAAACCAACGAGGTCTATAGTAACTCTGTAAACCAACGAGGTCTATAGTAACTCTGTAAACCAACGAGGTCTATAGTAACTCTGAATAACATACAGAACTCTGTGTGTCTCTTTTAGTTAGACCGTAGAAGACACATTTAGGGCTGAGATGGTCGACTTAACAAGGATTCTCATTTTCTAACCATTTCATAAAAAAGACATGATGTTTGTCCAAGCAGTTGAGACCCTGACAAACATCTGAGTGCAAGGTGAATCATACAGAGAGGGAGTTGGCCATTAGGCCGAACTGCGTTAGACTACAGAGATAAATATATATATTTCTCCTGTCAATCCTTTAACTGGTATCAAGGTGTTGTGGATGAAAAGGTGCCATTGTGTTGGTGGTGCTAAAGAGGTGCAGAAGGATCCTGGCCTCGTCTCTTCACGCTGTTAGCCAGGTCTTTGGCTGACTTTAATTAGCTGAGCCCCCCCCCCCCCCCCCCCGCCCCCCCGTCTCCAGCGTCTCATAAACAACAATGGAATGCATCCCAAAATGACAATGTATCCTAACCCCTACGAAGTGCACTACTTTTTGTTGTTGACCAGGGCCCTGCTCAACAGCAGTACACTGTATAGAGAATAGGGCAGCGTTTGGGATGCAAACTCATCCTAATAATCTCCCTGTTATGATCAGCGTGATTATCACCACGACGACGACGTGCTTTCATCAGAATGGAGAAAAACCTGCAGAAGCAATTTGACGAGGCAGAACAGTGTGACTAATGTAAATCAGCAGAACAGAAACACAGAGGACTGTACTGGGGGCCTGACACCGCCTCTGGTATCCCATCACCCAACACAGTGATCTCAGAGGACTGTACTGGGGGCCTGACACCGCCTCTGGTATCCCATCACACAACACAGTGATCTCAGAGGACTGTACTGGGGGCCTGACACTGCCTCTGGTATCCCATCACACATCAGTACTCACCCAACACAGTGATCTCAGAGGACTGTACTGGGGGCCTGACACTGCCTCTGGTATCCCATCACACATCAGTACTCACCCAACACAGTGATCTCAGAGGACTGTACTGGGGGCCTGACACTGCCTCTGGTATCCCATCACACATCAGTAGTCACCCAACACAGTGATAGTGATCTCAGAGGACTGTACTGGGGGCCTGACACTGCCTCTGGTATCCCATCACACAACAGTAGTCACCCAACACAGTGACAGTGATCTCAGAGGACTGTACTTGGGGGCCTGACACTGCCTCTGGTATCCCATCACACATCAGTAGTCACCCAACACAGTGATAGTGATCTCAGAGGACTGTACTGGGGGCCTGACACCGCCTCTGGTATCCCATCACACATCAGTAGTCACCCAACACAGTGATAGTGATCTCAGAGGACTGTACTGGGGGTCTGACACTGTCTCTGGTATCCCATCACCCAACACAGTGATCTCAGAGGACTGTACTGGGGGTCTGACACTGCCTCTGGTATCCCATCACACATCAGTAGTCACCCAACACAGTGATCTCAGAGGACTGTACTGGGGGCCTGACACTGCCTCTGGTATCCCATCACACATCAGTAGTCACCCAACACAGTGACAGTGATCTCAGAGGACTGTACTGGGGGTCTGACACTGCCTCTGGTATCCCATCACCCAACACAGTGATCTCAGAGGACTGTACTGGGGGCCTGACACCGCCTCTGGTATCCCATCACCCAACACAGTGATCTCAGAGGACTGTACTGGGGGCCTGACACCGCCTCTGGTATCCCATCACACATCAGTAGTCACCCAACACAGTGATCTCAGAGGACTGTACTGGGGGCCTGACACTGCCTCTGGTATCCCATCACACATCAGTAGTCACCCAACACAGTGATCTCAGAGGACTGTACTGGGGGCCTGACACCGCCTCTGGTATCCCATCACCCAACACAGTGATCTCAGAGGACTGTACTGGGGGCCTGACACTGCCGCTGGTATCCCATCACACATCAGTAGTCACCCAACACAGTGACAGTGATCTCAGAGGACTGTACTGGGGGCCTGACACTGCCTCTGGTATCCCATCACACATCAGTAGTCACCCAACACAGTGACAGTGATCTCAGAGGCAGCCTCCCAACTGACACCCTATTCCCTATATAGTGCACTACTTTAGACCAGGATCCAATGGCACCCTATTCCCTACATAGTGCACTACTTTAGACCAGGACCCAATGGCACCCTATTCCCTACATAGTGCACTACTTTTACCCAGGACCCATTAGGGAATAGGGTGCCACGCGGCCAATTATCCAGTGATCTCCACTAGAGACTACGTGGTAGTGAGAGGAAGGGGCCTTCATGAGGAGGTATGGACTAGTGAGGGATTATCACAACACCCCCCCCCCCCACTAAAATTATAATCTCCTAATCTGAGTCCCCAGACAAAACTGACATCAATCAACTCTACATAATCATCTATGTGATGAGATACGGTGAGCTGACTGTTCTGAAGTAGCTGATCCAATCAGTGCCGTAGTAAGGACACATGTGACTGTTCTGAAGTAGCTGATCCAATCAGTGCCGTAGTAAGGACACATGTGACTGTTCTGAAGTAGCTGATCCAATCAGTGCCGTAGTAAGGACACATGTGACTGTTCTGAAGTAGCTGATCCAATCAGGCCCCGTAGTAAGGACACATGTGACTGTTCTGAAGTAGCTGATCCAATCAGGCCCCGTAGTAAGGACACATGTGACTGTTCTGAAGTAGCTGATCCAATCAGTGCCGTAGTAAGGACACATGTGACTGTTCTGAAGTAGCTGATCCAATCAGTGCCGTAGTAAGGACACATGTGACTGTTCTGAAGTAGCTGATCCAATCAGGCCCCGTAGTAAGGACACATGTGACTGTTCTGAAGTAGCTGATCCAATCAGTGCCGTAGTAAGGACACATGTGACTGTTCTGAAGTAGCTGATCCAATCAGTGCCGTAGTAAGGACACATGTGACTGTTCTGAAGTAGCTGATCTAATCAGTGCCGTAGTAAGGACACATGTGACTGTTCTGAAGTAGCTGATCCAATCAGTGCCGTAGTAAGGACACATGTGACTGTTCTGAAGTAGCTGATCCAATCAGTGCCGTAGTAAGGACACATGTGACTGTTCTGAAGTAGCTGATCCAATCAGTGCCGTAGTAAGGACACATGTGACTGTTCTGAAGTAGCTGATCCAATCAGTGCCGTAGTAAGGACACATGTGACTGTTCTGAAGTAGCTGATCCAATCAGTGCCGTAGTAAGGACACATGTGACTGTTCTGAAGTAGCTGATCCAATCAGGCCCCGTAGTAAGGACACATGTGACTGTTCTGAAGTAGCTGATCCAATCAGGCCCCGTAGTAAGGACACATGTGACTGTTCTGAAGTAGCTGATCCAATCAGTGCCGTAGTAAGGACACATGTGACTGTTCTGAAGTAGCTGATCCAATCAGTGCCGTAGTAAGGACACATGTGACTGTTCTGAAGTAGCTGATCCAATCAGGCCCCGTAGTAAGGACACATGTGACTGTTCTGAAGTAGCTGATCCAATCAGTGCCGTAGTAAGGACACATGTGACTGTTCTGAAGTAGCTGATCCAATCAGTGCCGTAGTAAGGACACATGTGACTGTTCTGAAGTAGCTGATCTAATCAGTGCCGTAGTAAGGACACATGTGACTGTTCTGAAGTAGCTGATCCAATCAGTGCCGTAGTAAGGACACATGTGACTGTTCTGAAGTAGCTGATCCAATCAGTGCCGTAGTAAGGACACATGTGACTGTTCTGAAGTAGCTGATCCAATCAGTGCCGTAGTAAGGACACATGTGACTGTTCTGAAGTAGCTGATCCAATCAGTGCCGTAGTAAGGACACATGTGACTGTTCTGAAGTAGCTGATCCAATCAGTGCCGTAGTAAGGACACATGTGACTGTTCTGAAGTAGCTGATCCAATCAGTGCCGTAGTAAGGACACGTGTCTTAGAATAGGGCAGGGCATGGGTTTGAAGAGGTGATGTCATTCTGGTAGACTAGTGGAGAAAGAAGCTTCTGCACTACGGGTCGTCGTCAGATCAGAGTAAACACCAAGAAAACACACCGTCTCTGATCAGAGTAAACACCAAGAAAACACACCGTCTCTGATCAGAGTAAACACCAAGAAAACACACCGTCTCTGATCAGAGTAAACACACCGTCTCTGATCAGAGTAAACACACCGTCTCTGATCAGAGTAAACACCAAGAAAACACACCGTCTCAGATCAGAGTAAACACACCGTCTCTGATCAGAGTAAACACACCGTCTCTGATCAGAGTAAACACACCGTCTCTGATCAGAGTAAACACACCGTCTCTGATCAGAGTAAACACACCGTCTCTGATCAGAATAAACACCAAGAAAACACACCGTCTCTGACAGATGTTTTATGGAACTGCATTTAACTAAACAACATTACATAACATACACTAATGCACAAACACACAGGTCAGAGCCAGGTCAGAGCCAGAGCAAACAGCCGCTGCAAACATCAGTAATACAAATAGAGTAGTATGCAGGCAATACAGCAGCTAGGGCTGGGCTGGAGGTGTGAAAAGGAGGGGGCAGAGAGGAGACCAGAAGGGGATTTCCACAGCCCTGTCACCTCGAGGGCTGTGTCTCTCTGGGCGAGCAGCAGCGGGCGTGCAGCCTCAGAGGATAAAGAGGACAGGCTTTAGGCCTAACCACAATCGAAGCACCTATGCAACACCACGAGTTGCTGTTGGGCAATCCCACCGTAACAGAATGATGCAGAGACGTTTTCACTTTAAAATGGACGCCAGACAACAACAAAAAAACCAATGAATGCTAACTTAAAACAATACAACTCTATGCACAATTACTTTTAACAATTTTCAAAGAACATTTGACAGAAAAAACACATTTACTTGAACAGTGCAGATGTACATTTTGGAAAAAGAATGAGTTTGTGCGGCTGGTGCCAAAACGGTGCATCTGGACTGTTCTTCAAGAAAATGTGTTTTTTGTATAACAAAAAAAAATTGGTGTAAATTGTTCAAAGTAGTCTTTATGCATCGAGTTGTATGGTTTGTTTAACTTTACAATCATTATTTTTTTTTGTTTGACACATTTTAAAGTGAAAAATCGGAGTCTCAGCATCATTCCGTTGCCGTGGAAATGCCCTGCAACAACATTACAGCAGCGGCCGGAGACTCCGTAAGATTTCAAAAATAAATAAAAACGCTGATGCCAGCAACATAAAGTGAATTTAGAGATGTTACCATTCAACATTTAACTGTAGTCTGTTACAAGTATCTTCCTGTAAAATAGAGAACATTTTGCCAAGTTTCTGTTAGGCCAACACGTTGAGCTATAACACAATCAGATCAACAGTCTACACTCCTTATAATAAAGTTAGCATAAACACTGCTATAAAAAAAAAAGGGCGTTGGGGACAGAAAAGAGGAAGTTAATTGTATCAAGAGGGATATTCATATTTAACCACCAGATCAGGTTTGATCGAGATAGAAAATGCCTTGACGGTCTTTTTTCCCCCTTCATCGGGTCATCTACTTCTGACTGGTTTTCAGACAGGGCGTGACAGCCAGATCAACGCAACAGAGAAACACAGAGATACGCAACAGGCGAGGTATCCATTAATACTCTGTCATGGCTCAGGGCTTTAATAGGGCCTTTGCTTGAGATTGTAACTGGGAAGGTGCATAGAGACCTCAGCAACCCGACAATGTGCGTAAACAGCGGAGGTGAACTTTGGATATACAGTTGAAGCCGGAAGTTTACATACACCTAGGTTGGAGTCATTAAAACTCGTTTTTCAACCGCTCCACAAATTTCTTGTTAACAAACTTTAGTTTTGGCAAGTCGGTTAGGACATCTACTTTGTGCATGACAAGTCATTTTTCCAACAATTGTTCACAGACAGATTATTTCACTTATAATTCACTGTATCACAATTCCAGTGGGTCAGCAGTTTACATACACTAAGTTGACTGTGCCTTTAAACAGCTTGGAAAATTCCAGAAAATTATGTTATGGCTTTAAAAGCTTCTGATAGGCTAATTGACATCATTTGAGTCAATTGGAGGTGTACCTGTGGATGTATTTCAAGGCCTACCTTCAAACTCTGTGCCTCTTTGCTTGACATCATGGGAAAATCTAAAGAAATCAGTCAAGACCTCAGAAAAAAAAATTGTAGACCTCCACAAGTCTGGTTCATCCTTGGGAGCAATTTCCAAACGCCTGAAGGTACCACGTTCATCTGTACAGACAATAGTACGCAAGTATAAACACCATGGGACCACGCAGCCATCATACCGCTTAGGAAGGAGACGCGTTCTGTCTCCTAGAGAATAACATACTTTGGAGCGAAAAGTGGAAATCAATCCCAGAACAACAGCAAAGGACCTTGTGAAGATGCTGAAGGAAACAGGTACAAAAGTATCTATAGCCACTGTAAAACGATTCCCATATCGACATAACCTGAAAGGCCGCTCAGCAAGGAAGAAGCCACTGCTCCAAAACAGCCATAAAAAAAGCCACACTACGGTTTGCAACTGCACATGGGGACAAAGATCGTACTTTTTGGAGAAATGTCCTCTGGTCTGATGAAACAAAAATAGAACTGTTTGGCCATAATGACCATCGTTATGTTTGGAGGAAAAAGGGGGAGGCTTGCAAGCCAAAGAACACCATCCCAACCGTGAAGCACGGGGGTGGCAGCATCATGTTGTGGGGGTGCTTTGCTGCAGGAGGGACTGGTGCACTTCACAAAATAGATGGCATCATGAGGGAGGAAAATTATGTGGATATATTGAAGCAACATCTCAAGACATCAGTCAGGAAGTTAAAGCTTGGTCAAAAATGGGTCTTCCAAATGGACAATGACCCCAAGCATACTTCCAAAGTTGTGGCAAGATGGCTTAAGGGCAACAAAGTCAAGGTATTGGAGTGTCCATCACAAAGCCCTGACCTCAATCCTATAGAAAATGTGTGGGCAGAACTGAAAAAGCGTGTGCGAGCAAGGAGGCCTACAAACCTGACTCCGTTACACCAGCTCTGTCAGGAGGAATGGGCCAAAATTCACCCAACTTATTGTGGGAAGCTTGTGGAAGGCTACCCGAAACGTTTGACCCAAGTTAAACAATTTAAAAGGCAATGCTACCAAATACTAATTGAGTGTATGTAAACTTCTGACCCACTGGGAATGTGATGAAAGAAATAAAAGCTGAAATAAATCACTACTATTATTCTGACATGTCACATTCTTAAAATAAAGTGGTGATCCTAACTGGCCTAAAACAGGGAATTTTTACTAGGATTAAATGTCAGGAATTGTGAAAAACTGAGTTTAAATGCATTTGTCTAAGGTGTATGCAAACCTCTGACTTCAACTGTATCTCTGTGACCATCTTGGGTTCCAGCCCATATATCCTGGGTGCCACAAGGCTGTCAGCCCGCTGACCTAAAGCCTAAGCATTTGTTCAGGTTAGCTAACACAAGTTTTTATTAATCTCAGATATTCACCTGTAACCTTTTCAGCACAGAGCTCCTTGGCTTTCTCCCTCATCATCTTGGGGATGAGTACATCCGTCTCCACATGCCTCAGGAAAGGCTCCTCTGGAACACAACACACACACACACATCAGTCATAGTTATCCTGCTGTATTAGGGCTTATATATTAGCGCTTAGCATATCCATCAAACTAGCTAGCTAGCTAAACAGACACAGTAGACGCTGGGTAACTATAGAGCTAACAACACGTAGCTAACCCAGTTGTCTCTGAGCACGCAAACAATGAACGTCGAAGATTAGAAGTATGATAGCTAAATTAGCTAGTATGTTAGAAAACAATCTAAATAAATCGACGTAGCTAGCTCGCTAAATATCCAAATGACAGCTACGTCACTTGTATATGAATAAACTCAGTTTAAAGTTAAATCGGCTACGACACTTGCTTACTGTGATAGTTAGCTAGCCAATTGAATGGCATGCTGATTCTACTGAAGCCAGCTTAGCTAGCCCTGGCTAGCGACGTCTAACTGCTAGTGCTAGCATGCTTTATAACTAGTAAAGAACAAGAAGGCCCCGCACACTGTTGAAGCTCCCAATTACTGACAACGTTTCGATTCGACGAAGATCCGTGTCGGACCGAAACGTTGTCAGTAAAACGGTGAATTGGGAGCTTTAACGGGGCGCAGGCCTTCTTGTTCTTCACTAGACTTCGTTAGCCCAGAACCTAACGTTATGTTTTTAAAGATGTGCGTATGACCACACACTTTTCTATAGATGCTTAACAACTATACCAATGCCGTAAGAGCGACATAGGAAAATGATACTCAACATATTGTCTATACAATACCTGCTTTGGTTGCTTCCATAATTATCAGCAGTGTTGCTGAATCAAAACATTACAAAACTGAATCAAAGTGACCTCTCTTCATTAACACGTTACTTCCGGGTGCGTCACGCAACTGCGGAACGAACTACAATCCCCACAATTCTCCACAACTCTGAACTACAAAGGCCTGGTTTGGAAGCTTTAAAATACACTTTAAAATGTGTATTACATTGTCCATCACGCATAACTGTCAAGTTAAAGAATGGTTCAATTTATCTGTTTAAATGAGACTGGATCTACCAAAGTGAATAAGTTGATGTACAACAGGTGCTTCTACACCTGCATTGCTTGCTGTTTGGGGTTTTAGGCTGGGTTTCTGTACAGCACTTCGAGATATTAGCTGATGTACGAAGGGCTATATAAAATAAACTTGATGTATTGTCTTCAACAACAAATGAAGAGTTGACAGTGGCAACTCACCTGATATCCAACAGGCTTTCATCTTACAAAAACAAACTTGGTATACGATAGAAATAACAACATTCACCTAGATGTACTTCAGCTTTGACCACAGCTGCATTCAAGATGGTGCTGGAGTCTCTTCTCACAGCCGCCGTGCCAAATGCTGGATACTGACCACAATCACCTGTGAAGTGTAGGCGCCTATTGTAGACTCTAGACTGGCAGTCTGGAATTCATGTGAGGCCCACAGGTGTTTGTGCATCAGTGTCTGGTCTATCTACGACAGGTCTGATATGTAAGTATGTAACACCTGGACCACCACAACAACAGATAGAAGCAGAGGACCCGTCTGTCTGTCTGTTTGCCGTCAGTTCTCACACCAGTCCTCTAACATTAAACGCCACGTCTCCTCTCAGCCCACTAGAAGAGGAAAGGTGGTGCTGCAGAAGGGGTTTTCTTTCTTCTTCTCCTTCTTCCATCTATCAAAAGAAAATACCAGAGAGAGAAATCAAAGAGAAACCTGCAGCTGCTTTTTTTGTTGTTGAGACGATCATGAGACAAGGAGCTGGGTGCAAAATGGGACCACAGCAAGTCTGTTACCTCCACTGGTAGATGGGTATATATGTGTGTGTGTCTGTGTCTGTGTTTGTTTGTTTGTCTGCAGTCTGGTTGCGGAGCAGTACGTTGGTGAGATCATGTGTGTGTGCAGAGGCTGTAGGTCCAGACATTAACAGCTATCAGGCAGAGGCTGTAGGTCCAGACATAAACAGCTATTACATTTACATTTTAGTCATTTAGCAGACGCTCTTATCCAGAGCGACTTACAGTAGAGTGCATACATTTTATTACATTTTACATACTGAGACAAGGATATCCCTACCGGCCAAACCCTCCCTAACCCGGACGACGCTATGCCAATTGTGCGTCGCCCCACGGACCTCCCGGTTGCGGCCGGCTGCGACAGAGCCTGGGCGTGAACCCAGAGACTCTGGTGGCGCAGCTAGCACTGCGATGCAGTGCCCTAGACCACTGCGCCACCCGGGAGGCCAGGCAGAGGTCCAGACATATACAGCTATCAGGCTGTAGGTTCAGACATAAACAGCTATCAGACAGGGGCTGTAGGTCCAGACATAAACAGCTATCAGACAGAGGCTGTAGGTCCAGACATAAACAGCTATCAGGCTGTAGGTCCAGACATAAACAGCTATCAGGCAGAGGCTGTAGGTCCAGACATAAACAGCTATCAGGCAGAGGCTGTAGGTCCAGACATAAACAGCTATCAGACAGGGGCTGTAGGTCCAGACATAAACAGCTATCAGACAGGGGCTGTAGGTCCAGACATAAACAGCTATCAGACAGGGGCTGTAGGTCCAGACATAAACAGCTATCAGGCTGTAGGTCCAGACATAAACAGCTATCAGGCTGTAGGTCCAGACATAAACAGCTATCAGGCTGTAGGTCCAGACATAAACAGCTATCAGGCAGAGGCTGTAGGTCCAGACATAAACAGCTATCAGGCAGAGGCTGTAGGTCCAGACATAAACAGCTATCAGACAGGGGCTGTAGGTCCAGACATAAACAGCTATCAGACAGGGGCTGTAGGTCCAGACATAAACAGCTATCAGACAGGGGCTGTAGGTCCAGACATAAACAGCTATCAGGCTGTAGGTCCAGACATAAACAGCTATCAGGCTGTAGGTCCAGACATAAACAGCTATCAGGCTGTAGGTCCAGACATAAACAGCTATCAGGCAGAGGCTGTAGGTCCAGACATAAACAGCTATCAGGCAGAGGCTGTAGGTCCAGACATAAACAGCTATCAGGATGTAGGTCCAGACATAAACAGCTATCAGGCAGAGGCTGTAGGTCCAGACATAAACAGCTATCAGGCTGTAGGTCCAGACATAAACAGCTATCAGGCAGGGGCTGTAGGTCCAGACATATACAGCTATCAGGCAAAGGCTGTAGGTCCAGACATATACAGCTATCAGGCTGTAGGTCCAGACATAAACAGCTATCAGGCAGGGGCTGTAGGTCCAGACATAAACAGCTATCAGGCAGAGGCTGTAGGTCCAGACATAAACAGCTATCAGGCTGTAGGTCCAGACATAAACAGCTATCAGGCAGAGGCTGTAGGTCCAGACATAAACAGCTATCAGGCTGTAGGTTCAGGTTCAGCAATATTCTTGGGATGTCTGGTGTGAACCGCTCTCTTGAGGTCATGCCACAGCATCTCAATCGGGTCGAGGACAGGACTCTGACTGGGCCACTCCAGAAGGAGTATTTTCTTCTGTTGAAGCCGTTCTTTTGTTGATTTACTTCTGTGTTTTGGGTCGTTGTCCTGTTGCATTATCCAACTTCTGTTGGGCTTCAATTGGCAGACAGATAGCCTTACATTGTCCTGCAAAATGTCTTGATAAACTTGGGAATTCATTTTTCTGTCAATGATAGCAAGCTGTCCAGGCCCTGAGGCAGCAAAGCAGCCCCAAACCACGATGCTCCTTCGACCAGACTTTACAGTTGGGATGAGGTTTAGATGTTGGTGTGCTGGGCCTTTTTTCTCTCCACACACATAGTATTGTGTGTTCCTTCCAAACAACTCAACTGTAGTTTCATCTGTCCACAGAATAGTTTGCCAGTAGCGCTGTGGAACATCCAGGTGCTCTTTTGCAAACTTCAGATGTGCAGCAATGGTTTTTTTGGACAGCAGTGGCTTCTTCCGTGGTGTCCTCCCATGAACACCATTCTTGTTTAGTGTTTTACGTATTGTACACTCGTCAACAGAGATGTTAGCATGTTCCAGAGATTTCTGTAAGTCTTTAGCTGACACTCAAGGATTATTCTTAACCTCATTGAGCATTTTGCACTGTGCTCTTGCAGTCATCTTTGCAGGACGGACACTCCTAGGGAGAGTAGCAACAGTGCTGAACTTTCTCCATTTATAGACAATCTGTCTTACCGTGGACTGATAAACATCAAGGCTTTAAGAGATACTTTTGTAACCCTTTCCAGATTTATGCATGTCAACAATTCTTAATCTTAGGTCTTCAGACATCTCTTTTGTTCAAGACATGATTCACATCAGGCAATGCTTCTTATAGCAAACTCAAATTTTGTGAGTGTTTTTTATCGGGCAGGGCAGCTCTAACCAACATCTCCAATCTCGTCTCATTGATTGGACTCCTGACTCCAATTAGCTTTTGGAGAAGTCATTATCCTAGGGGTTCACATACTTTTTCCAACCTACACTGTGAATATTTAAATGATGTATTCAATATAGACAAGAAAAATACAATAATTTGTGTGTTATTAGGTTAAGCACACTATGTTTGTCTATTGTTGTGACTTAGATGAAGATCAGATACAATTTTATGTCCAATTTATGCAGAAATCCAGGTAATTACAAAGGGTTCACATACTTTTTCTTGCCACTGTATCGTGATTTATCATGCAGGATTCTATATTTATTGCAATTTGATATTCAAGACATATTGTTCCCCATATGTCTGCTGCAGAGAGACTAGAGAGCAGGAGAAAATGAGTTTTGATCAGTCATAGTCACGGAAATAAAAGTGCTGAAAACATGGCTCACCAGACCTGAGCCTCCCCTCCCCATTCCCATCCCATGGCCAGACCTGAGCCTCCCCTCCCCATCCCATCCCATGGCCAGACCTGAGCCTCCCATCCCCATCCCATGGCCAGACCTGAGCCTCCCATCCCCATCCCATGACCAGACCTGAGCCTCCCCTCCCCATCCCCTCCCCATCCCATGGCCAGACCTGAGCCTCCCCTCCCCATCCCATGGCCAGACCTGAGCCTCCCCTCCCCATCCCATCCCATGGCCAGACCTGAGCCTCCCCTCCCCATCCCATCCCATGGCCAGACCTGAGCCTCCCCTCCCCATCCCATGGCCAGACCTGAGCCTCCCATCCCCATCCCATGACCAGACCTGAGCCTCCCCTCCCCATCCCCTCCCCATCCCATGGCCAGACCTGAGCCTCCCCTCCCCATCCCATGGCCAGACCTGAGCCTCCCCTCCCCATCCCATCCCATGGCCAGACCTGAGCCTCCCCTCCCCATCCCATGGCTAGACCTGAGCCTCCCCTCCCCATCCCATGGCCAGACCTGAGCCTCCCCTCCCCTCCCCATCCCATCCCATGGCCAGACCTGAGCCTCCCCTCCCCATCCCATGGCCAGACCTGAGCCTCCCCTCCCCATCCCATGGCCAGACCTGAGCCTCCCCTCCCCATCCCATGGCCAGACCTGAGCCTCCCCTCCCCATCCCATGGCCAGACCTGAGCCTCCCCTCCCCATCCCATCCCATCCCATGGCCAGACCTGAGCCTCCCCATCCCCATCCCATGGCCAGACCTGAGCCTCCCCATCCCCATCCCATGGCCAGACCTGAGCCTCCCCATCCCATCCCATGGCCAGACCTGAGCCTCCCCATCCCCATCCCATGGCCAGACCTGAGCCTCCCCTCCCCTCCCCATCCCATCCCATGGCCAGACCTGAGCCTCCCCATCCCATAGGCAGTCCTGACCGGGCATTAGCCTGGCCTTGTCTTTAGCAGGCTGACAACAGACTCATCCGTCACAGGTTTGTAATCAAGAAGTGTACCCCCCCCCCCCCTCCCTCCCTCCCTCCCTCCCTGACTCCTGCCCTCCATCCCTCCCTTCTGCCCTCCCTCCCTTCTGCCCTCCCTCCCTCCCCCCCCTCCCTGACTCCCTCCCTCCCTCCCTCCCTCCCCCCCTCCCTCCCTCCCTCCCTGGCTACCTCTTCCGGCTGATTACTCGTAATGTAATTTTAATTAAAAACTGCGGTGTCAAAGGGTTTAGTGGGCTTGAGAAGTGGGCCCAGATTGCAGCACTGTGGTAAACCCCCCCCACTTGGTTCGAGAGGAAATACATCCTGACACCAACCCGTGTGACCTGGACGACCTACGACAACATGAACAAAAGGTAGTCTACTGTACAGGGCCGAGGGCACGGTCTGGCCACCGGGGCACGGTCTGGCCACGGGGAACGGTCTGGCCACCGGGAACGGTCTGGCCACCGGGGCACGGTCAGAAGGATAGGATAGTCACCATGGGTAGAGAAGGTGCTTTCCTATATTACTGTCACTTGCGATTATAATTAATTAATACGATATTAATATAGCGGTAGAATAGGAGGAACACAGAAGGTGTGGAGTGTCAGGGGAGGGGGTGAAGGGGAGGGGAGGGGGTGAAGGGGAGGGGGTGGGGGTGAAGGGGAGGGGGTGAGGGGGAGGGGTGAAGGGGAGGGGAGGGGAGGGGGTGAAGGGGAGGGGAGGGGTGAAGGGGAGGGGTGGGGGTGAAGGGGAGGGGGTGAAGGGGAGGGGTGGGGGTGAAGGGGAGGGGAGGGGGTGAAGGGGAGGGGTGGGGGTGAAGGGGAGGGGGTGGGGGTGAAGGGGAGGGGGTGAAGGGGAGGGGGTGGGGGTGAGGGGGAGGGGTGGGGGTGAAGGGGGGTGGGGGTGAAAACTAAAAGGGTTGTGCACTTTCCTAACTGACTGTTTAAAGCCACATTCCTGAATTTATGTTCCAGCCTAAACAGAATCCCCGCTGCTTGGTTTAGCATTAAGCTATTTTTCAAAGGTATATCGAAACATGCATTAAAACTTTGGAGAAAAACCTTTAAATTGTCTCTTTGGAAAGAAGAGATAGAAAATAAATTTTAAAAAGACAAATCCCTGGTATAGAATCAACAGTTGAGGTCCTCTGGTAGTCGGTAATCCCTTCACCTGGAACAGTTGGATTATCTTCTCTCCATCGACCCTGAAACGGATCCCCCACTGCTCCCTGCGCCCAGACTAAACCACTCTCCTCTCGGAAAGCACATCTCAACCCCATCTGCTGAGACATTACTGAGATCCTCCTCCTCACTCACAGCCTGGAAGAATGGGCGAGGAGGGGATGTAGGGATGGGGACACGGTGGGGGGGGGAAGGGGCCTTTGGAGAGGCTCTGACTGACTGGCATAAAACGGACAAGACGCCTTATGAGCCTCATGTCCTTCCCAGATTGGGACATGTCACTCTCTGTAGGACTATAGCCATCCAATGAGAATGTTAGTCTTCGGTGAAGGTAGGTGGGTAGATACTAGATCGGCTAATAGTTGGCTTTGTAAGGTTTTAGGGGCACAAGGGCGCAGTGACCCTTTTAACACTCTCTGACAGGGGCCTTGTGCTCCTGCCCAGCCGTCACTGGACAGACAGTTGGAGGGGACCACAGTTGGCCTGGGCAGTGACGCGTGGACAGACAGTTGGAGGGGACCACAGTTGGCCTGGGCAGTGATGTGTAGTCTAACAGGGTTTAACTTTTCTAACCTCCCTTCTGCCAGGGCCAGGGAGACCTGCTGCTCCTTATATTGACCTGGCGTGTGTGTGTGTGTGTGTGTGTGTGTGTGTGTGTGTGTGTGTGTGTGTGTGTGTGTGTGTGTGTGTGTGTGTGTGTGTGTGTGTGTGTGTGTGTGTGTGTGTGTGTGTGGCTTGGTAGAGACCTGCTGCTCCTTATATTGGCCTGGTGGGTCATATCAGATGCTCAGAGCTCCAGCCTCCTGCTATCTCCTCCTGCTATCTCCTACAGTCGCCTGCTATCTCCTGAAGCCTCCTGCTATCTCTTCCAAAATCCTGTGAATTCCTCCTGCTATATCCTCCTGGTATCTCCTTGTGCCATTTCATCCGGCCTCCTGCTATCTCCTGCCTCTTGCTATCTCCTCCTGATACACCCTCCTGCCTCCTGCTATCTCACCCAGCCTCCTGCTATCCTCCAGCATCCTGCTATTTACTCCAGACTCCTGCTATCTCCTCCTGTCTCCTGCTAACTCCTTCTGCTATCTGATCAGCCTTCTGCAAAATCCTCCAGACTCCTGCTATCTCCTCCTGCAAGTCCTCCTGCCCCCTGCTATCTCCTCTAGCCTCCTGCTGTGTCCTCTAGCCTCCTGCAATCTTTCCTGCCTCTTGCTATCTCCTCATGCCCACTCCTCCAGCCTCCTGCTATTTCCTACTGCCTCCTTCTATATCCTCGTGCCTCCTGCTTTCTCCTCCAGCCTCTTGCTATTTCATCCCTCTATCTCCTCCAGCCTCTTGCTATCTTCTCCTGCCTCCTGCTTTGTCCTCCATCCTCCTGCCTCCTAAGTACTCCTGCAAACTTCTCCAGCATTCTGAAATCTCCTCCAGCTTCTTGCGAATTCCTCCAGCCTCCTATCTCCTCCAGCTTCCTGCTAACTTTTCCTGCCTCTTGCTATCTCCTCCAAACTTCCGCTATCTCCTTAAGCCTCCTGCTATCTTTTCTAGCCTCCTGCTTTTTCCACCTGCTATCTCCTCATCTGTCCACAGAATATTTTGCCAGTAGCTCTGTGGAACATCCAGGTGCTCTTTTGCGAACTTCAGACATGAAGCAATGTTTTTTTTGGACATCAGTGGTTTCTTCCGTGGTGTCCTCCCATGAACACCATTATTGTTTATTGTTTTACGTATCGTACACTCGTCAGAGATGTTAGCATGTTCCAGAGATTTCTGCAAGTCTCAAGCCTCCTGCTATCTTTTCTAGCCTCCTGCTATCTTTTCTAGCCTCCTGCTTTTTCCTCCTGCTATCTCTGCCTGCCTCCTGCTATCTCCTCCAGCCACCTGCTTTTTCCTCTAGCCTCCTGTTATCTCTTCCAGCGTCCTGCTTTTCCTCCTGCTACTTCCTCCTGCTATCTCCTCCAGCCTCATGTGATCTCTTCCAGCCTCCTGCTATCTCCTCCAACCTCCTGATATTTCCTCCAGCATCCTGCTATCTCCTCCAGCCTCCTGCTCTCTCTTTCAGCCTCCTGATATCTCCTCATGCTATCTCCTCCAGCCTCCTGATATTTCCTCCGGCATCCTGCCATCTCCTCCAGCCATCTCCTCCAGCCATCTGCTTCTGCTATCTCCTCCTGCTCCGGGCATTAAAGGAGCTGCCTCCTAAAGGAGCCAGTATAATGTTTGGACATTCGTCCCAAATGGTACCCTCTTCCCTTTATTTATTAATTTAACCTTTATTTAACTAGGCAAGTCAGTTAAGAAGAAATTCTTATTTACAATGGCTGCCTACCCCGGCCAAACCCTCCCCCTGACCCGGATGACGCTGTGCCAAATTGTGCGCCGCCATATGGGTCTTCCGATCACGGCCGGTTGAGAGAGAGCCCGGGATCAAACCGGGGACTGTAGTAACACCTCTAGCACTGTGAAGCAGTGACCCCTCCTGTCTCAGCCTCCAGTATTTATGCTGCAGTAGTTTATGTGTCGGGGGCTAGGGTCAGTCTGTTATATCTGGATTATTTCTCCTGTCTTATCCGGTGTCCTGTGTGAATTTAAGTATGCTCTCTCTAATTCTCTAATTCTCTCTTTCTCTCTTTTTCTTTCTTTCTTTCTTTCTTTCTTTCTTTCTTTCTTTCTTTCTTTCTTTCTCTCTCTCGGAGGACCTGAGCCCTAGGACCATGCCTCAGGACTACCTGGCCTGATGACTCCTTGCTGTCCCCAGTCCACCTGGCCGTGCTGCTGCTCCAGTTTCAACTGTTCTGCCTGCGGCTATGGAACCCTGACCTGTTCACCGGATGTGCTACCTGTCCCAGACCTGATGTTTTCAACTCTCTAGAGACAGCAGGAGCGTTAGAGATACTCTGAATGATCGGCTATGAAAAGCCAACTGACATTTACTCCTGAGGTGCTGACTTGTTGCACCCTCGACAACCACTGTGATTGTAATTATTTGACCCTGCTGGTCATCTATGAACATTTGAACATCTTGGCCATGTTCTGTTATAATCTCCACCCGGCACAGCCAGAAGAGGACTGGCCACCCCTTATAGCCTGGTTCCTCTCTAGGTTTCTTCCTAGGTTCTGGCCTTTCTAGGGAGTTTTTCCTAGCCACCGTGCTTCTACACCTGCATTGCTTGCTGTTTGGGGGTTTAGGCTGGGTTTCTGTACAGCACTTTGTGACATCAGCTGATGTAAGAAGGGCTTTATAAATACATTTGATTGATTAGTCCGCTGCGCCACTCGGTCCCCCTTGACCAGGGCCCAGCTCTGGTCAAAAGTAGTGCACTATATAGGGAATAGGGTGCCAAAAGTAGTGCACTATACAAGGAATAGGGTACCAAAAGTAGTGCACTATATAGGGAATAGAGTGTCAAAAATAGTGCACTACATAGGGAATAGGGTGTCAAAAGTAGTGCACTATATAGGGAATAGGGTGTCAAAAGTAGTGCACTACTAGGGAATAGGGTGTCAAAAGTAGTGCACTATATAGGGAATAGGGTGTCAAAAGTAGTGCACTATATAGGAAATTGTGTGTCAAAAGTAGTGCACTATATAGGAAATTGTGTGTCAAAAGTAGTGCACTATATAGGAAATTGTGTGTCAAAAGTAGTGCACTATATAGGGAATAGGGTGTCAAAAGTAGTGCACTACATAGGGAATAGGGTGCCAAAAGTAGTGCACTATATAGGGAATAGGGTGCCATTAGGGACGTAAACACTGTGTTGCTGGCCATGGGAGATCTGATGTTATTAAGCACTCCTCTCTGCCCTCTGTTACGGTGTCAGATGGGATGAATAAACAGAGAGGACCAGCGTCTGGCAGGTGTTACGAGGAGGTGGCAGGAAGTGCCACGGAGGGGCTCCTAAAAGGAGGACTCGCCCTCAGGTGGAGCCAGCAGGAAGTGCCACGGAGGGGCTCCTAAAAGGAGGACTCACCCTCAGGTGGAGCCAGCAGGAAGAGACGCTTCAGCACCTTCAGTCACGACACACACACACACACACACACACACACACACACACACACACACACACACACACACACACACACACACACACACACACACACACACACACACACACACACACACACACACACACGCTGTCAGTTTACATGATGGAGAGCTGCATAAATAGCGTAACTGCTGGGCATAAGGAAACAGAGATGCTTCTCTGATTTCAGCTTGGGGTTTGGTTCCCCGACACTATGATCTGTTCTGAGATCTGTCAGATACAGCCAGACTCTGGGCTCTGAGACACACACTGTTGCCTGGAAACCATTGTCCGGGGTCCTGCCCGTCCGGGGTCCTGCCCGTCCGGGGTCCTGCCCGCCCGGGGTCCTGCCTGTCAAGGGTCAGACCTGTCCAGGGTCCTGCCTGTCCGGGGTCCTGTCCTGCCCGTCCAGGGTCCTGCCCACCCGGGGTCCTGCCTGTCAAGGGTCAGACCTGTCCACCTGTCCTGGAAACCATTGTC